>NW_011967113.1:184905-187910 GCF_000949405.1 Vollenhovia emeryi | reverse complement strand
TACATTGTGAAAAACATACGAGAAAGAGAGAAATTGCCGAAATGTTACACATTAAGATGGATTCTAACAACATTAATTTAAAGGAAGATACTGAGAATCTTAACCCTGTTTATGATTCTATTATTAATTCTTGGACTTGTTGGTTATTTATTTATTTCCCGCCCCTTCTCGATGTTTCACCTAGACGTTTTATCACACTGACACTTCTGACAGTCATTCTATACGACCTTTGTAGACAGCGTACATATTTTATCTTTGTGCCTGTTAATTTTATAATCATGACTCACCTCCTGTGGACTTTTATTATTTGACTTTATATTACATTTGCGTGATTATTTTTGAGGATTTATTTCCAATTTGTTATATTATGTATCCGCTGTGACAATTAATTAAACCATATCTTTCATTGTACTCATTATTTGTGATCTGGTTTTATTTTGCATATTATTATTGTACACATTTTGATTGTCTATTAATTTTAGAATGCTTGAGAAGGACCTTAAATCCTTGGTCGAAACGTCGCGCTGTATTTTATTTTATTTCATTAAACATGTGCCAGTTAAGGTCGACTAAACTTATTCGTTATCGAAGAATTTCTGAAAAGCGCTGGATAGCGGATTTATAATCGCGTGAATTTTGTCAACTTCCTGATCTACTCGCGAGCTCTCGGAAAGGGCGAGGAATTTTCAATTTTTTCCAATTTTGAACGGCGACCTAATTCCTAAACGGAATCGAAGAGCATCTCTTAATATTCAATTTGTGGATGCAAACAGATGTAGATACGTCATCCGGCTCATCCGCCGTACATCGATAGTACATGATGCTCTCGGGGTGGGCTTCGATAGCGTACGCTCAACCGAGACCGTCGGATTGACGAAAGCGGAGATCCGAAATTATGTACCGGGTGCGATCGACTCGCCGCGAGTGGCTTGTCGATACGCGCTCAGCACCCATTCGGAGTTTGGCTTCCTCGCGCGGCGAGACGTGCGATCTGCAGGTTAAATTAATCATCATGCTCGCGGATGATCGATGCGAGCGGTACGGGCGAAGAGACGAGCTACTTCGGGCCGCATCGATGCGGCGTCCGTATCAATTCTCGCCGATTACTCGAACGTGCGAAGCCCGGCTCGCCTAGGGTGGAATTCCCGAGGAAATTCAAGGGTTTATTACCAAAACGAGTCGAGAGCGCCGAGCGCCGAACAGATTGACGAGACACTCAAACACGTCATATCGACGCTTTATTTTTCTAAACTCGCGTCATCCATACAGCCGGGGCGTTTTAAATTTTCGAGGACAAAAAAACGCGGTCACTTATTTTCTAATTCGCGCAATGTCACGCAAACGCCGGGATATTTAACCGCGCGTGAGAGACGCGTATTTTAACTATACCACGTACAAGAGCGTGGACTTTTACTCTCGTATTTTAGCCTCGACCCTTGAGAAATGCTACGCTTTTCTACCTCCACATATGGAAATTTCGCGAAAAGCCGTCGCGACCGAAATTTCGTTGCAAGAGCGAAATCTTGGCGCTCGCAGTTCCAGAGCTCTTGCGAATTTAGCCGCGAAATAAAGATCTCGTCCCAAGAAACGTGGCTCTTCCACGGCTCCGCCGTAATGTCCCTGATTTATGTGCGGTCCCCGGCGTCGCGTAAAGAAGTTAATTACAAATGGCTCGAGCGTTTTAAAGCGCAGTTACCTGCCATTGCGCTATCTAAGCGCAACAATCTCGAATGAGCGAGCCTTTCTGGCTCTCCTCCAAAAATTTATTTGTCATCGGGCACCAAGTTTCCTCAAAACGAGGCACACACGCGGCAACAGTGGCCGATAACACGCACGCGCTCGACGATGACAATCGCGCGAAAATAGACGAGAATTCAATTCGAGCGCGTGATGATGATACTAGAATTTAATCTCGTCGAAACTCGCCGCTCGGTGCGCGCGGTCGAATATCTCGCGGCGTTCCGGGTCCTGGAGTTTGTTTGCGAAACGACGCCGGAGGAATAAAGTCGGCGACCGCCCCCGTCGTTTTGTCGATAGCGGGAGGGCGGTTGCCGGGTGTTCAATCACGAAATCGTAAATGTCGAGCAATCCGCGCATGATCGATCGATCGCCGCCTTCCACCGCTCGCAATTATTATCACGGGCCGACGAATGACCCGAATAAATTACCCCATTCCACGTTTCCATTCCCGTCATGATAAATTCCGTGGCTAATCATCCCTGACATTGTGCATTATTCTTTCGCGCTCCGGCATGTATCCGCAGGATATTTCGATAATCTGGATAGGCCACGTTCGGCATTTAATAAATTTCCATTGGGCGAGAATCAAAAAAAGAAAAGTCAACCGAAGAAACGGACGCGACCAAACGACAATCTCGCTTTTTCCGTCCGAGGACCCTACGTCGATCTCGGAAGGATCGTCTCCATTTCCAGCCGCGGTGGACCGTTTATTCGGTCCACCGCGGTCGTAAATCAGAGCGCCTAATTTTTACTTGGCGCGATCGCGAGTCGCGAATCGCGGGCCGAATAGTCGTAAATATTTCCGGTACGGCAAATACGGCGGATTTATCACTGTAATTTCACGTAAACACGACAGTCGGCGCTATTAATTATATCCGTTGCGTGTTTGATCAATCGTAGCGCGCGTCGAGCGTTACGATTTGCTGATCGGCAAACAGGCGAAAAGATTTACTACACGGGATTATCGACGACGATAGTATCCGCGTGTTCGCGTCGCGATCGATATCAACGTTCGAGAAAATGATCTCGTTATTAGCTCAGAATGGCGCGACTATCTCGGAGTCGGGAGAAAATAAATCGAGCCTAATTCCACTCGGTCAGCTATTTATGTCGAAATAACAGGGCGTATCGATAATCGGTTTAGAAGATGAAAAACAGAAGTGCAAATATAGCTTCGTGTCCGAGGGGGAAACCGCTAAAGGCATTGTGGTCAGTGTTTGCTGTTATCTAGATAAAATTATGTAGATGATTATCTAGATAAAATT
>NW_011967113.1:173544-184873 GCF_000949405.1 Vollenhovia emeryi | reverse complement strand
GTAAAGTGTGCAAATTAGAAATTGGCACATGGCGCCATTAAGTGGAACCTCATGGGTGGTGTGGAATCCACCATTCAAACCTAAAAATAATTGAATGATTATCTAGATAAAATTTTAGCGTTATCTTATCTTTATATAGATAATAAAAATAAGTATTATCTATATCTGCATCTTAGATAAAAGAAAGTGTTATCTTTATTAAATTATCTGAGATAACGTACGGATAATTTGGTTTAGGGCCACATAAAAATATTTAACAGTTACACTATTTAAATATGGATGGCGTTGTAGACCATGCATTTATGTGTGTGTCATATAACCTAACCTAAATATATTCTATATCCCCCTTTATAATTTAAATTTTTCTATAATTTTTTAATAACTTTTTCTACTGTGTTTGCATGAAGTCTTAAAAATATTATCTGAAAATTATCTAGATGAATCATCATATAATTTTATCTTTTATCTAGATATATTCAACACGAAATCATCTTTATCTTATCTAAGATAAATTTATATATTTTTATCTTATCTTTATCTAGCTAATTTTAAAATCATCTATGCACAACACTGATTGTGGTGTACAGATTTGCGGTATTACTGGATATTACTAGGCATTTTTTGGGTATTAGATGGGCATTAGGCCTTACTGGAGCATTATAAAGATGAATTAAGATGAAACAAGATAAATAAGATAAAATGAGATACTAAGATAAAGTAATGCCCACCGGGCATTAATGGGCATTCGTGTGCAAGATTTTGGTCAGCGGTTTCCCCCTCGTTCGTGTCTCTTCCTTACGACGCAATCATCGTAACGCTCGCAATCCTTTAAATCTCCGAAACGTAAAGTAGTTGGTGAAAACAACTCACGTTCTTATAGCGCACGTTCACAATTTCCGAAGCTCTACTCGTAAAGATTCTTTGACTCGCCCACGTTATTAATCCTCGAGTGAAATTCGCCCGAATACAAATTACTCGGGGAAAATAACCACGGCGGAACTTCTCTGCGAGTGGACCCTTTTTGCCACCCGTGTCTCGACTCGAAAGTTTACACCGGTCGGAAAAACAGCCATTAAAGTCACTGCGAAAGAAATTAAAGATACTTTTGCATTGGGGAGCCATCGCGCGTTCCCACGCGAGCTTTTGCGCGACTAAGAGCCCGCTTGCTCGAGTTAACTTAACTCGCGCGGATGTAAACCGCATTATATCGCGACTCGAGAGATCCAAGGAGATCCCTCAGCCGAGACGGTCCAATTGCGGGAGCGCATTTCGCAGGGGATGCGTTCTCGGCTCGGGTCTCCGATAATCCGCGTGCATGTCCAAATCGCGATGCATGCGTCGCTTTTAAATAGCGTGCGAGTAATAAAAAAGAGCATTGATACGTTAAAAAAAAACCCGTATTCGTATTTCGTAGGCAAAGCATCTCTCTGCGAGAACGAATCGAAGATTAATGACAAAGCAGATTACATCGCGCCAGTTTTTCAGTTTGCAGTTCGCAATGTTATTCCGAACGGTCCACTGAGCGATGCAAGTACCATGCAGACCCGGGCTTACGGTGGAAAAAGCGAAATGGATTCACTTGCACTTCCGACTGCGGGAACCGGTAAAACCCCGGGCATATATCTATGACATGCGTTGCAAATGGTATAACCGCAAAAGTGCAGAGGGTTCATTACTCAGCTTTCGCGAAAATAAAGCGAGATCTACATAATTAAAATTAACTTTCTCTCCGCTCGGCTGTTTGTTAACCACGTCGCGCAAAACTGGCCGGATTTTTAACAAATTTCCAGAGTATATTTGAGACGGGCTGTTTTAAAATACAAGCTACAACGGTGTACGCGAGATTTATTTTCTCTGTGTACACTTTAATTATATTTTTCCCTCATCCCGTATCAGACAGGTATATATCATCGTTTTATCTTTCGAGTCAACAAATACACACGACTTTTCGCGCGGAATCGCTCGATCGGTTTGCGAGAAATGAATTTTTTCCCAAGTGAAAATTCATTCTATACACCTGGGGATATCGTGGCTATCAAGGGTCGCCGAGTCTTTTCAGAATTCCACCCTCGCAAATTTCACCCTCGCTTACCAGCGTCTACACGTTTGGACGTCTGCACGCGACTACCCCGAGCTTGTATCGCTCAGGCTCGGTGCCTTATAGAAACGGACGCAAAGAGAGGAGAAAACGCGGGCAAGTCGGGCGGTAGGAATCGCTTTTATTTTGTCCTCTTTCTCTCTTCCCCGCGAGACGGCGCTCTGTAAATACAACGAAACGGCGTCATATTGTGCCACGGGTAATGGCCGCTGCTTGTTTATCGCGATGCTCGTATTCAATGGTCGACGAAATATACAGGGTGTCGCGCCGTATCTCCACCCGGTCACACGGATTCTCCGGAAAAACGCCAAATCGACAATTGGACGGAAATTTTCAAAAAAGCCACCTCGACTCGTATACATCAGTACCCTTGTCTACGATACGAAGAAAATTTCAATATATTAAATCCCTCCCTCTCTCTCCTACCCTCTCTCTCTCTGCTGTACTGTCTTTACAAATGCCACTGGTGAGCAAAATCCCCGTCTGCAAAGAGCCCTTAACAGACGTGTGCGGTACATATTTTTCAGGTTAAGTAGGATGAACACAACCCCGTATTATCAACAATTAGGCTGGCTTAAAATTGAACTAAGCCGTCTTTACCTTGTGGAGAGTCTGACCTATTCTATTTTACAAAAAAAGGCACTACCGTCTGTTTGTAACAATTTTGAATTTAAGTACAATAGGGTTGTAAGAAACACCAGAGCGCCTATGAATAAATTGGTTCTACCGGGGGGAAACCGCTGAGGGCATTGTGGTGTACAGATTTGCGGCATTACTGGGCATTACTAGGCATTACTAGGCATTTTTGGGGCATTAGTTTGGGCATTACGCCCTGGAATGTCTTTCCACATGACATTCAGGATTCAGGGGCCATCGATGACTTTAAGTTCAAGCTATTTGTCTTCTTGTTACAATTGCGACACATTAATGATCTCATGTCTCTTAATGGCATGCTTAGTGCAATGCTCGTCGATAGTGTAATACCTGTTCTTCACTGCTATTTCTGCCATTATTTGTGTTATGCGTTAACTTGTATTTCTTTATATATGTTTATGCTTATAACAATTATCTTAACTGTCTTATTATCTTATCTTTTCCTTTTTACCTTTCTTTCTTTTATACTGCGTTATGTACACTCTAAATATTAAGTACATTAGCCTAGCTTATTGTTGCTTTGTAAAAGTGTCTATACGCTTGAGGGGACTTGGCCCAGAGCATTAAATTAATGATGATTCTGATTCTCTCTCTCTCTCTCTCTCTCTCGCGCGCGCGCGCGCGCTCGCGCTCGCTCACTCTCACAATTACGTTAACATGTATGTGCATTTCGATATTAAACCAGAGCATTAAGGAGCATCCGTGTTTTCCGTTATAAAAGCGCATTCTTTTCCCAATTTATTCGCATTGTTGCGCTTTTGCGCCGAGGAGTATTCCACGTCATCTTAGCGAAGCATATTTCAATTCCGAGTCGTCGCGAGAGCGAGTTTCCGACATTTTTACGCCGACAGATGCAAAATTCTGCACGAAATTGCGCGCATGTGCTCTCCTCGCGGCGGCAGAAACTTTTTGCCGTTTCGCTGCTGCAATAAGACACGCGTCTATAAGCGGAAGGCAAGCATAAAGACGAGTAGTGGATATTAATATTTGACGGGCCGGGAAGAGTACGAGTGCAGTTTGCTTCGTATTGAGAAAATGCGTTACAGAACGTAGAAAATCCCCGGCAGCTTCTTGAAGTTTATTGTTTCATAAGTTTCGCAAGAGAAAATGGGCGGCATAAAGCGAGAGCGAGCAAGAGAGAGAGAGAGAGAAAGAGAGAGAGAGGAATTCTACTTATTATTCTGAGGTGAATCCTGTTGAGAAGCAAGTATAATAATATTATGCAGATGATACAAATGTAAAAACTGTACAATATCAACAACTCTTCTCATTAATAAATAAATTTATTATTAATATAAATCTTCTTGGGTAAAGAGAATGTTTTAGCTCTTGACCTAAGAGTCTCGTTGAGAATCTCTTCAATCCTCAATCTAACATAGCACGAAAATCAATATTATTCTACAGAAGACAAGTTGTAATTAACGTAGAGCGAAAATTAAATTTATCGAGGGGAACACAACATTTCTGAGATTTAAACGTCACACGATTTAAGAATCTGGATGGAGATTAAAGACTTAAGGCGCATCGTCACGACGTATCCTAATGCAGTCCTAACGACCGTTAAAAAAAACTCTATATAGGCCTCCAATTCGCGATCGCTTGGTGCGATATTCGCGGAATTTATGCGGGGATCTTGCGAAACAGTGATTCCTGACGTCTCAAACCTCTCGAACTCCCGGAATCTGTCGTCCATTTCGCTTTGTATTCCGCTTCCGTGGAACGTCTTCTCGGGGAAACGAGAATCATTCATACGTTCAACAACTTTGCTCATCGCGAGATATGTATGTCGACATGAAATAAAGATCCAAGACACGTCGGATAACGTGCCAAGACTCTTCCCCGATATATCCCGGGATAAAAGTGGCGCGAAGGTTAACGCATGCACATCGACAAAACGTTAGAGGCTCAAGCGGAAACAACAATGTTGACGGATTGCATTTACTTGAGTCCACACAGGCCGAGCACAAGTTCGCTACTCGCAGACGAATTTCATTTCAATTGCGGAACTTTCAACAGCCGGCCATCTTTGTTCGGGCGGTATTGACGAACTTTGGTCCAAGTTCGAACTTTGACCGACGACTCGACAAGCTTTGTCTCGGCTATTGACATACTCCCAATGTTATGCTACTTCCGAAGGCACCGTTAACGAGCATTTAGCATGACATTGATTCAAAGATGGAACTCTAGTTGGAATGCCATGTCCCTGCGATCCCTCTCGTTGACGAACGCTTAAACCTCCTCTCTTCCCTCGGATTACGCTTTCTCTTTCTTTGACGACGCCTTCTTCATTATGCAATCTAAAATTAAGTCTTGCTCTGAAAACCGACCGATCGGAGGTACGTGACGACGGTGAAACGGACAAATAGCGAAACAGCGGGACGTGATATACTGGCCGACGTCGAAACGCGAGCGACCGCAACGTTTGCGGACTCCGCCGTTTTAACGGGGGGGATCCTGGATGAAATACTGTTGATGGTCGGTATTTTCGCGCAGGCGAAACAATTCATCGCGACTGCCACCGATAACGAGAGTCTACTACGTCTCGAAACTGCCGTATTATCTCTTGATGGAACGCTCGAGATGCTTAATGACGGAGGTGAAAAAAGGATCGTGGAAAGAAAGTAACTTGCGCTAAAGGGAAATCAATTCGAAGCGCGACGAGGGCTCATCGTGAAAAATTAACGCGGTAACGCTGTGTGATGGGCCCACCGGCAGCACGCGGGCGAGAGAATGAGAGAATTACGCACTTTGAAGAGCGTAAAATTGACTCGCTTGGCTACCGCCGCCCCGATTTAAATGTAGCTTTTTGCGATGTGGCAAATTGGTATTTTTTGTCTCGTTGCGTTTCAGCCAATCACTCTGCCAACTTTTCTTTATTGGAATTTCACGAGGGACGGATTGCGGAAATTCGAGGGAGAGGGGGCGCGAAACACGAAACTTCGTTACTAAATTATTCGACGTTAACGCACCCAAGGAATTCCATTTATTTTCTTGTCCCTACGTCGATAGGAATTTATTCCTGACGGCAGAAATGTAACCTTTTCTCTCCCCTCGTTTCCATTTTTTTAAAGGCGACGATTTTCCTCGTCTTTTTCAAGGCAATGCTTTTACCGCCCCATCGAGCTTACGGAGAATCGTAGCTTAAGAGATCGTAGCTCACGTCATAATTCGCTGAACTTTCAATACTTAGCCCTCCCGCACTTATTTACGTGTAAAGAAAATAGAAATTTTCAAGATGTAGTACAATTAAATGTTGACATAAAAAAGCCCGCGTTCGGAGCAAACAATAGCACTCGTAGGAACAATTATACGCGCAGTAGAAATATTTGCTGTAGCAACAGCTCTCTTTCATTTCCAAACAAACACTAGAGTTTGTTAATTACCGTTTACGCATATCGGGCAAACACAATATTGTAATAATTTTAGAAAGTTGCGCGTGAAAAAGTGGGCAGCTGTAACAAAAGACGCCACTTGGCCGCGCATTATTATCGAAGCAAATATTCGCTGCTAATCCCGAAAGGATCTGGGGAGGCATAAAAATGAATGATTCCAACCGCGAAGAGGGAGTGATCGCAGTTACAACGCGCTTATTACACGTACGATGCAAATATGGTGTCGACTGTTTAGAGAAGTGCGGGCGACCCGGTGGTAGTCCCTGTACATAATCGCGCGAGTAATCAGAATTAATGAATTCCCGGCGATGGCCGGACTATACTGGGCGTTGTAATTGGCCCAAATCTCCTTACGCGTCTGATACGTATTTCAATTTTCCGGACCTTGCGCCGGTCTGGGCGGGGGAGGAGGATTGGCACGATAACAGGATGAAAGCCCTTCCTCCCGTCTCCCTGCTTCCCGGTCGGTCAGTCCGAGCTGATGTAGCGAGCTGGCCATACACGACGTAAATTGCAAATTAGCTTAAGTCGGTTTTGATGGGGTTCACGGTGGCCGCCTACGAGGGGTCGCCAAAGAAATGTGCGCGCACACGTGTACATTGCACGGGCAAGCTGTGAAATATGCGCGCGGCAAGGATTCTGGCCTTGGAGCAATTTGCATTTGATTTGGTCCGGGCGACCACTTAACGGTTCAGGTGAATTTCATTCCGAAGGGGTAAATGGGAGAGTCTTGTGTTTCGATTAAACCGGAGCAGTGGGGCCTTCGACAAACTTAAACGTTGTAAACTTGAGGGGCAATCCGCTTTTAATAAATATACCTCGGGAGGCCCCGGCGAACTCGCGAGTCAGGCGGAAACGCTATTTGGATCTTTATTCAATTTCTAGTGGACTTTTTACCGTAACAGAATTTTAATACGACGCTCTAACGTCCGGCGAATAAAAAAGTTCTGAATAAAGATGACTCGTTATTAAATTTCTGCTCTGGGAAAATTGACTCGAACATTCCACCGCGTAGAATGCGTAATCGCGAGAAATTGCGCGATGCACGAGACACCCTCTATGCAAAATGTACACACGTTCCGCATTGCGTGCGGTAGCTCAGTAAAACAATGGAAACCGCCGTAACCAGAACGACGATCCGTGGCAGAGCGCTATTAAACGCTCAAGTGATTCTAGATGCGCGTGACGTGACGGAAAATCATCCCCTAAGCAGGAAACAATATTAAAAACGAATGTGTTCTCTCTCTCTCCCCCCCCTCTCTCCCCCTCTCTCTCTCTCTCTCTCTTCTCCAGAGTGTATTATATCAGCTCGTGATAACATGAATATACTGTTAGTATAATTAAGCGGCCAGGACTGATTAACTTTTCATAGTTCTTGATTAATTTTTCAGTCCAAGACATTTTTCTTTTTTTTTTTAGAGAGAGAGAGAGAAAACTCATATTTCACTCGCGCGCGCGCGCACACACGCACATAGAAACGTTTCGATACATTTTATCGGCATGTCACGGCATTGTTTCGCAAAAAGAATGGACGCGAAATCGAAGAATATATCGACGAAAGGAATGGTAGCAATTCTAGGTCACCATGCAGTTGGAAACACAACACACACGCGCGCGCGCGCGCGAGTCTGCCATACTTTAGGTGTACCATTATAGCGTGACTTTTCGCAACAATCTCACGTTAAGTATATGCAAACTGACTTAAATGCTAATCTAAAGTCTCCCCCCCCCCTCTTCTCGCTCTCGCTCTTTTACAGAACGAAGGCAAACGCCGCGACCGAGAAGTTTTCCGCGCAAACTGTCGGATCGTGTGTGGGCCAACGACGTCAAGCGTCCCGACGCTCACGAGAAAGACAATGGGAGGCGCGGCAGACGTCGCGACGCCGTTAGTCAACGCGCTAAAACCGGAACGAAGATCCACGTTCGCGTCGGCGCGCTATTAAACGGTCTCTCTTGCTTTCCGCATTCGCGGCAACACTCGGGATCGACAATGGCACAGCCGCGAAAAGGGTTAGCGAAGAGAGACAGAGAGAGAGAGAGAGAGAGAGAGAGGGAGGGAGAGGTCGCGGAAGGGTCAGGGTTCGCCGCCACTGTGCCTTCGTATTATGCGGAATTTCGGCGATTCACCGCCGGTGGCCTAGTATGCCGGCCCACAAATCCTCGCCTGGAACGACTATTTAAACGCCGGCTTCGTTTCTGAGAGGTCACGGGGTGCATCTCGTAAATCCTTCGTCGGAACCAACCCCCTTCGCGAAGAGCCCGAAGAAGAATACGGTTTATCGGTGCACGGCAGCTAAGCGGTATCTGGAGAATGCGCGAGGCTGATAAACACGGAATTTTGATATTCGTATCTCTCCGGCGCCCGATTGAGACGCGCCTCAAATGTTGAGAATGCGAAAAATATACAGGTATATCGCATTCCCCGATATATCACAACTTGGCGCTCGTTGGTTAAAGTTAGATTAAGTCTTCGCATTTTCAAGTTACAGCCAGTTCGAGATAGAGGAAAGTGGCGCAGTTCCTGCCTTCGTCGGTGTATTAAACGCGCGCGTTGTTTACGCCGGAGTTACGATAAAATTAATCCTTTCTGTGCGAATACGTAAGCCGATACTTAGTCGTGAAATACAGGCGGCGCTTCGCGTAAAGCGCTAAAATATACCGTGTAATTCCGCCAAGAAAGAGAACTGCTATGTATGAAATTGAAACGAAGTTTTCATTTCTGGAAGCGAGCCTGTACCTCGTAAATCCTCCGTCGTGAGGATGAGGACGGGGGGGGAGGGGAGGGGGGTAGGCGGGGAGGGTAGAAAGGGCAAGAGGGAGAGAGGAAGACAGACACGTCCGTCCCAGAATTAATAGCGCGTTATACTCGGTTAGCGTGATAAAATTAATTCTCGCGAGCCAACTATGCGCACTAACATCGACATTAACATGCGCCAAGTGCAGCTTTACTTCGCGGAATCTTAATTTTCATCAATATCGCCTCACCGAATAATCGTATAGGAACCAAATCCGGCGGGAGCGAGAGAGGATCTTTTTTTTTTTAATACCGGAATATCCCACGCTCCACGAGGGGTCATGCGAATCTTGGGAAGTAAGGGTTTAAAAATTCAAGAATCCATCTCCTCAATTTTCTTTCGGCGATCGGAGAAATACATCCCCGATATTCGCCGGACGTACTCGCGAGATTCGAACGCGCGGGAGGATCGCTCCGGGGTGGCTGAGCACGTGACGCGAATTCCAATTTCCGCGGCCTCGTTATCACGCGCGAGGACGCCTCTGTTATTAAATGATTACTCCGTCTTGATTACCGCCGGCGTCCTACGCCCCTTACACAATCGGGGAGCGCCGCTCGCCGATTCGGACTTTGATCTCGCGGCTCCATGAATATTGCCGGATGTAAATGACTCTTATCGATGAAGTCGGATCGACACGGTCGATTGCGACGACGGAGAGGGAGGGAGAGGCAAGTAAAAAGGCAGGACGGCGAGGGAATACATCGTCGAGCAATCTCGGCGACGTCGAACGATCGGAAATGAGGGCCGCGATTCCGCCACGAGAAGGATGTGGGCGCCATCGAGGATGATTCGCCGTTTAATAGCTAGCTCAAGATGCAGCTCGGCACGCGGGGCCGCTTAATTCGCGCGTAAAATGGATTACGCGCTCGGATTCGCGAGGACTCGGCTATCGGGACGCGGGTGGAGGACTTGAGCGACGAGATTTTCAGGATTCTTCAAGTCTGAGTGCTCTCTCAGAATCTGAGAGACAGCGTTTCTTGAATTGTCGTGCCGTTAAATACTGACATTCTTTAAATTACTTTAAATAGAGCACCGAATGCTTTCCAACTGCTGGACCGTGGAATTGTTCGAGCATTGAATATTATATTATGTTAAATTGCTAGGTAATTTACCCAGAGATAAATGAATTGTTCCGACGTTATGCAGTTCCGTGTTGTACGCGAAAATGGCCGAGAGACGCAGCCCTGTAAACGTTGCGAGCAAAAGTCTATTGATACAAAAACAGCGACGAACACCGAAATCGCATTTCTCCAAAGTAATTCCATAGATGCGACAATAGCGAAATGGTTCATAAATCCGGGAGAACTTATCGTAACGGAATTGTGCGCCGAACGGACATGGCGAGCATTGAATTAGGCGCAGCAATTTCAAAGTCGTTCGAGGGAGGAGACCATTAACATGGTTGGACCGAGGCCAGACCGTTGAATTCGCTCCAAGAGTCTCGGATGACGAGACGGCCTGACGTTTCCTCGCTTCGCGAGGACCGTTTGAGGATCCTTAGGAGTGGCCGATGTTGCCAAGAATCGTGACGCGCAGGCCAGGACGATAACGTCGTCGGGAAAAGGGACCTCCTCTCTTCGGGCTCCTTCTGTCTTCCTGGATTTTCCTTCCGCCCCGCGATCGAATTTGCGACGCGACAGAGACTGGAAATTCCTGTTTCCTGGTATTTGTCAGAGACGAGAGAATCCCCCTTTTAAAGATGAAACTATTTTTCAATAGCGACGCCGATATTGTCTCTCGCGATTACGTCATGTGCGTCATGTGGATCGCGGATTTAGAATATACGCGGGTGAAATTAGAGCTCCAAGATCACGCTCAAGTAGAGCCAACGACGCACGATACTACGAGGCATATTCGGAAATTAAGCTTCCAACGTGTCTCTGTAGCTCCGAGGGAAATTTTTCGTTTTTAACTTGTCATTCCTGCATGAAAAAGGAATCTTACTGAAAGATTAACAAAAGAAGACGTCTGCGCGTGCAGTTAGCCCCCTCGCCTTATAAAACTCGGCTTTCCCGATAGCACAGGTCATTTAACTATAAGATTTACGTTTGATGGTCGCGTACTGACGTTTGGTGATAAACGGAATTTCGTTAATTGTTTATAACTTTTGAACGCTTCAACTACAAACGAAAAGAAATTCGCTACAATCAACTACAAGCTAAATGCTATCATTTTACTCTCACTTTTCACACGCACTTATTACACATTAACAACTGATTGCTATTTTATAAGAGACTTTTATAAGAGAAGGAGGCAAATTCACGCGCGAACGTCGTTTCTTGTGATTCTTAACTACGGTATTGACTACCAATCGTCGGGAGTGAACTACCAAACGTCAGTACACGACCACCAAACGAAATCTTACAGTTAAAATGACCTGTGCTATCGGG
>NW_011967113.1:137894-170287 GCF_000949405.1 Vollenhovia emeryi | reverse complement strand
GCCCCCCCCGCAGGGGGGCGGAACATAATGTCTCCACGCATGTTGTACTGCCATGACGTACGACAGACGGCTAAAACCTTCTGAAGGTCACTCGGGGTGCATATTTTTCGGGCTCCCCCGATTGATTATCACTGTCGGAGTCACAACAAAGGTTTTTACCAAAAAAAAACCGCAAGAAAATATCAAAATTCGGAAAAGTTCCTATTCTCCATAATTACCCAAGTTTTCTCTGTATCGTTCCAATTAATTGGTAAAGTTATACAATGCAGGGGCCCGACTATCGGGCCTCGCGCGGGATGATACAAACGGATGATGTTCCCGCAGGATCAAAAATTTTATCTTCTAGGTTAGAAGACGTGCTGTTCACTCCACGTCCCAAGCGGAACTCCTCACGAAAGCTTCATGCATGTGACAACCATGTGACACGCACGAATGCGAATCGAGTTGTTCGTTGACAGCGCTCCCAGTGATTCTTTTCAGAACGAATACTTCTCCAAAATGTCGGACCACATTGATTACGGAAGTTCGGTCTCCTTATACAAGACGTCACGGATTGAGAGAGGTCCCAGGTTCGAATCCTGGCTGGGGTAATATTTTTCGCAATGAAATTAAAATTAAAATAAATTTACAGGACGGGGAAAAATGGGGAGGGGTATTGAATGCTAAATATAGCATCATAAAAATGCGAATTGTATTTGAAAAATAATTATTGAATCGAATATGTGAATCTGCTGACGATAATAATTCCACGTATAAGATAAACTGCGTTATGTCCGAAAAAGGAATCGGAGCGTAGAACTAATGTGGTAAGAAACGGTATATAGATTCACGATTTTCAGAAAGATTAAGATTTACAAGTTGGACTACCTACATCTTGCCTTGTGACCCACATTGGCGGTTCTCATATATTGTTTAGTTTTAGATAGGGGTCTTACTTGAAAGTTTATTATTCCTTATTTCCAAGCTTCATGGTTTAACCATAATTTCCGAATATGCCTCGTACTTTTCCTACTGGATTGCTTACGAGAACCAATAAGGATGTAGAGTTTTAAATTAGGTAACTCAAGGTTAAATCCTGATTGGCTCTCGTAAGCAATCCAGTAGGAAAAGTAGTATCATGTGCCGTTGGCTTAACTTTCTCGTCTGACACGGGCCTTTAGCGTTCGACTATTCCGCTGATGCGCGCGCGCGCGCGGCGAACGGAGTCAAGTCGGCGTTTTCGCATTTCCATGATACAGCGAACGCGATAATCACGATGAGAGAGCAGTCATACGAGTGCCATGAAATCCTCGGACTCATCAACGGGACATTGCCTCCCCGTCGAATCAAACTGGTCGGGAAGCCGCCATGCCTCATCTCGATGATGGATCAAAGCAATCCCCGCACTTCATTCGCGATCCCGATGCCAGACATTATACCGTTCGTTCGCGTACTAATGCCGATAATAACGGTTGGTCGTATCGACGGCCGGATTCGATGGATACGCAATTACTCGTGGAAAAGCCGGGAAAATATCGCGGGTCATCGGATTAATTTCTCACGAAGAGAACAGCGACGATAATTAAAACGTCCGGTTATTAATTGCCGCAGTGCCGTGGAAATAAGTTGCCTTTGCGATGCGAGAAGGGTAAATTTTATTGATCGATGCTTAAACCGCGAGGATGCTCTCTCGTGTGTCGTCCAAATTTTTACATTCTCCCTCAACTTTTGCACGCTATCTTCAGACATTTCCATGTAATTGATAGAGTCGCGACTCTATCAATTACGTCGAGTACCGACGCTATTGATTACAATGGGTTATAGCGTTACCGATTTCAAAGAATTTTTCTGATTAATCCTTTAGAAATGAACACCGTGAAATAATAAATTCATGTATTTTACAATCTCGCTATTCTGAAAGGATTAAACGTGGACAATTCGAATCCGAGGCTACGCGGAAAGCTTCACGCTTTCGTTATATGAACATTGACCGTCATTTGTTTTTACTTCTGTCAGAATCAATTTGAATTCTTTTTAACACTTTTCAATAAAAGTTCCGAATAGTTCCACAAGAATTCGGACAATTACAACACTCGAACCAATATAACGATAAATGAAAGAATTCCTCGATTTTTCATTTTCGAGGAGACAATTTTCTACGTTTCTGAAATGTTTTCAAATATTTCTCAGAATTCTTAGGATTCTAGACGGCGCTTGAAAAATATTATAATTCAGATCGACTCTGATATAATTAGAACAATCGAAAGCTCTCTTTCTCTTTTCATTGCGTCGTTTCAAAATTTCATGAATAAAAAATATGAAATTTGCAAAAATCAAGCTTCAAATGAGAAACAGTGTATATTTATCTTGCAGAAATAAGAATCCGCAGTTTCTAAAAGTCCTTACAGGTAAGTATTTCCCCGCGATCTCGCGACGGGGGATTCTCCGCAAGGATTGCGTCCCTCGATAATCCGCCGCTCTCTTCTTCCGGCGGAGAGAGAGAATTGAAGCAAAAGAACGACCTTAAACTAGAATGGGTAAACTTCGATCTGGCCTATCGTCTAACATAATAATCGATACTGCCGTGGCAGCGGAACGTATCCGGAATTTCAACGAAAAAGAACTCGAGTCAGCAGACGTCGAACGGATAAAACGGACAGAGGATCCCTCCCCATCCTCGCGATATTTTCATTCTCGTCGGATATTTTCGCGGCAAATTGACTGCGCTGCTGTTTATCCGCCATCGACCGGGTTTTGCCGATTTGCCGCAATTCCGAGTGCGAGCGATGCGAGATCGACCGGCGCAGGGTGCGTGTCGACACCATGGATGCTGTCGACGCGCGCGATTGACGCGAATCCGATGAATTTAGATTTTTATGTATATACGAAGCGAGGCAAGAGAGAGAGAGAGAGAGAGAGAGAGAGAGAGAGAGAGAGAGAGAGAGAGCGCAGCTTCCGCGGTGAGCCGCGGAATGCATTTGTTTGAAACGTTGCAAAAACTGCTTCCATTTAAAAAAGAATACCAATTTAGAATTCATGTCGAAACGCCGTTGTGAACACGTTATGAATATTATCCGACATAAATGTAATTGGAATATTTTAATAAATGTATAATTTATGTATTCTTCTTCCTTTGGTTTCACGTTGCTGACGCGGTACACGGTACACGATACATGGCGTAATATCGCAATGAGATACGCGCAAGTCGTTTCGCTCGTACAGGGATAAGGCATTCGGGTCCGCGACGAGTGACACCGTTCCGTCGCTCTTATCATCTTGTTTCCGGTCGATCGCAGCTCGAGGACTCGATTACGCCGGGCGACGGGCGCCGCGATCGTCCGTGAAGCGATTTTTTACGAAGTAATTCCTACGGCGAAACCATCGCATCGGCGCCGAGGCGAAACGGCCAATTCGAGGCTGTTTTATCCGGCGATTCGAAAACGCTCGATCGCGCGCGGTGAGCGATAAAAAAAAAAGGATACCCGATGGCGGCCGCTTTATTGGACTGAGCTCGATTTAGAGTCGAGTCGGGGACGGATCGTTGTAAATCACGTGTGCGCGCCGATAATGGCGCTCGCGTGGATCCGGCGAAAAGTGGATCCGTACCTTTAATCTGGGGGCTTTAGTTAAGTGGGTGTAAATGGCTCATTAACTTGATGATTTTTTACATGTCCGGGAATAAATTACCGCTTACCACCGCGGTGATTTTGTTCGGTGGAAAACGGCGACTGTTGCGCAACGCGTAAAATTTAAGACAAATAATATTTCAATATGGAACGGGAGAATTTAATCACATTAGTACGAAGCGGGACACGGTGGGGCGAGGGCGAGGGCGAGGGCGGGCCCCCCCCCCCCCGGGGGGGGGGGGGGTGGCGGCGAATTGAAAATTTTCAACAAATTACATCGTTTCGCCGGAATACTACCTGTCACATTTTTCCAGCTTAAATCACTCAGCCGCTTGCATAATTCAATAGCGCAGTTTTTCACAAAAATTAATTAGACATGACAATAGCGGGGCCAATAAATATTTTGCGTATAAGTTAAATCAATAAAGCAGTTACACGTTCGGTAAATGTATTTCCTCCAAATTGATTAATCGCGACAGGTGGCCCGATAGATGTATTTTCAACCCGTCGAGCATTTTCGCGGCGATTGGCTGCGCCGGCGAATACTTTACTTAAGCTAATTAAATTCTCATAACAGCCGCGTCAATAATAATCCAATTACCACTTCTATTTCCTTTATTAAAATCGAAAATCCAACGCTGCAGCTACGTATTTTTGAACCTCGCGTCTATTAAGCCGGATTTACACAATTCACACTTAACGATCGCTCGAGTTGCTCAAAGCGGATAGAACGGATAGGAGAGAGCTATTTCGGCGCGTCGTTAAGACCGCGGGAACTTCCTAACTCGAAAAGGGCGAGAGCTCAAATTGATCAAGATCGCAGACTCTTTCATTTTTATTTCCTCCCGAGGGTGCGCGAGTTCGAGCGGTGTAGATTCGCCTTTACCTCCCCCCGACATTTTGGCAGGACACTCGAACGGCCGGAGCGCATAGGGGATTAAATCCCGGCGAGACACTCGCGTCGCGGCGCGCGTTTCATCGATACGCGAGCATTTGCGAAATAAACGGCCGAAAACGGACGGCCGCCGACAAATCACCCAGACAAATTTATGCCCGACGACAGGGACGGATGAAAACCGTCGGCGGACGCGGGTTTAGGCGGCGGACAGTCGCCCCGTAGCCGATCACTATAACTCCGAATATGAAACGCGATCGCGAGAGAGAAAGAGAGGGGGAAAAAAAAACAAGAAACGCGGGTTTGACAGCATCGGCGAATGAGCCGTCGATCGATGAAAGTTTAATTGCTTGGCATCGGAACGCGGATATTGCTTACAAACTCCCGCGCTGCCGCGCGTAAATTTCTAATTTTCCCCGGCGATCGATCGATCGAGCTTCTTGCGCAGCGGCAAAAAGGACGGGCTATTAGCTCCGTCGGGGCGCCGCCGGGATTAATTTCCCTTTGAGAAAAAACGGTATCGAGCTTATTTCGCGCGAATTAAATTTCTAAAATCAAAACGGTTTTATCGGCGGGCTCGCGCGAAACAAATCTCCTTAAGGTTCCCCCTTTCGAAATCGAAAAGCCCCTGGCTCTCGAAACTGCGATAACAAGCGTATCGGAAAACGATCGCGCGAGATTGACAACCATTAATTTCGTCTTTCGCGAGATGCAATATATTTCGAGTCTCGGAAATGTTTCGGACCGATGAGAGATCCTATTTCGAGACTCGAGCCATAAGTGAGCATGTTGTTCCGAAATGCGCGAAAGATTCGCGCGACTTCAAACGCGCGTTCGAGTAGATAATTACGAGGGGAAAAAAAATTGGAACGACCAAGTGCTCGCTAATCAGTGCGCGAAGAAACGTGCACACGTACGCACTCGTCTCCGCCGGCAAGTAGTTTGCCGTTGTAATTATTTCTTCTTTTTTTTTATGTAGTATAGCCGTTACACGTCACCGCATTAAGCAGTTAATCAAAGTTTCATAATGAGAATAAATCCGCTCAGAATCAGAAATATTACAAAAGCAAGATAATTAAGATAACAGAACTCATTTGCATACTAAATTCAGCTCGTCCCGACGAGATATAATTCGCCGGGCGGAATGATTGTGATTTAAATATTCCCATCTGTATGAGAGCCGTTATTCGAGCTTGCGAAAAATAATCGCGGCCGCCCCATTCGCGGGGAAGCCCCCCCCCCCCCCGGAAAGGCTTTCTAGGCACCCTTCCAGCTCCCCCGAGATGCCCCCGGCTACACCGAGCCTGTTATCCTGGGAACGGCCGACGAAAAAGACATCTGCGAGCGGATTCGTTTTCGGTCGCGCCGGTTTATGAAAATTCGAAAATGTCGACTCCCGCTATTTAATGTAAAATTCAATCGGCGAGATATTACGGCAATAACTCGGTTCGTTTTGCTAAATTTCATTAAATACCCCGACTGCCGCTTGAGCCCGCACTGGCTTAATATAACATCGCGAAAATTCCAAATTTCGATGACGTTCGATTTCACGGCTTTTCCATTTGCTTTCATAGCGCGAGCGTAAACGGGCAAACGCGATTGGGACCGCCCACCCTCTACGAGCGCGACAGACAAATTTTTTTTCTCTCTATTTTATCGTGTTGACCGTTCGCGCACGCGCACGGCTGAAAATATTTGCAGCCAATTGCGTTTGCAATTCTAATACACGCGCGCGTTTAAACAAACTATGTTAATTATTGTGAGTGACATTTCCGCTGACTTTCGCCTCATTAATATTCAGTGAACCGATCGGACCTGCAACGGACGCGTTTTGACATGTAAAAATTAGCATTAACATTATTTACCGTTGATGTTATGTTATTCAATAATGATTAAAATTTGCATTCTGCAAATCGCGGTCGTGAGCACACTCGCGACGTTAGCTGACATTAGCACGTAGTAATAGCCGATTAACGTTTGATGCGCGAATAATTTCGCCGAGAATGCATCGTTAATGGTGTAGTAATATATTCACCGTAATTAACTCCCGAGAATTCCCTTAGCTTTAACAAACAGAATGAAATATTCAAAGCCGCTGGCAGCGTGACGTTTTTAATATCAAATAAATTTTACTCCGTACGGAATTTTTTACCGCCGAGTATTTTCCGCCTCAAGTCTAATGCTCCCCTTTCGCATACGCGCATAATAATGAACTTTCTATCCGATTTTTTATCTAAATAAAATGGTATTACCACGCGACGGCGGCGGCGGCGGCGGCGGCGGCGGCAGCGCCGGCAGCGACGGCGGCAGCGGCCAACCGTTGAAATGACCGGTTTTGCACCGTCGATCCATTATGAAACGCAACGGACGAAAATGCATTTTTTAGTGAATTAATCGGAAAAGTACACGTCGAGATTTCGCGCGCTGTCGGAATCAGAGCGGGCGCTTTCCGACGAATTAATCGGAAAAACACACGACGAGAGGTTCGCTCGCGCTGTCGGGATCAGAAAGTGCGCGCGCGGCTTTCGCGAGAATCGTTTACCGGAAGCCACGTTTCCGCCATCAGTCATGCACACGGCTCTATTATTTTGTGATCGACATTTCGCCGGTTAGGGAAAAAGGACCGAATTCTGGACGCGTGAGAGAGCCACTCGGCAATGTTTTCATTCCAGTCGGGATTCCGCCGAAAGCTCGAATTTCCGTCCGACGCGTATTTAACGCTAAATGCGGACTTCCCGATTCTGATTCTATCTATTGCATCTGTCGATTCGACGGGGGAAAATTGACGCGTTTGACGCAAAACCGGGTATTCACCGGGGACGCGGCGTCGGCGGGAGACAAGTAAAGGCGTGTTATAAGAACGATTAGGGGCGGGCTACATGGAAATACCTCCAGTCGTCGATATGTCGTCGAGTTTACATGCATGCCGGGGGATCGGGGAATATTATGGATGGGGCAAATAATCGGCTTTGCGGCACCTGGGAAACTCCCTTAACTCTCGGAAGAGATACGTATCGATAGGTCGCCCGGAGCCCTGCTGCTCGTGTCACAGGATAATATTGAACTTTGCTCCAGGTACAGAAATATCTTCCTTCCAGTACATATCTAAACGGTGGGTATACACATCTCGTAAATTAATCCGTGGAATCGATATTATATCATTAAGACGACTCTAGAGATAAAATGCCCGAGGAACGACGAATTTCCAGCTACGGTGTGTCTCGCCAATTGTACGTCGGGCCACAGTTTCGCCGGAATATTACCGGAAATAATCCCGAGCATAAAGACAAGTTTCAGCGGCGAGTTGGAGCGAGGCGCGTGCGGGTCATCTCCCTCGGGAGGACGACGAAGATTCCTCTGTATCGAGAAGGTCGCTAACTTCCCTCAGAGCCAGAGGAATCCTTTTTCGGGTGCGCGTGACCGGGGTGGGAAAGATTTCGTCCTGCTGCAAGAGCCGCGAGTCCGTCCGAGTTCCACGAGTGTCACGGTAGGTTCCCCCGCGAACAGTTTCGCCCTTGTTCGGCATTGTTCCAGTCCCGAAACTAGAAACGACCGCAACGAGGTTGCGACTCTCGCGAAAACCCCCGGGAGGACGCAATCCGTTGTACCCCCGTGGAATTTCCCGGAGCCGCGCGGGGCGGCCGATTGATAATCGTTGCCGCGCCGCCGATCGTTATCGTACCGTCCAAGTTATCCCCGATACCGACCCTGATCGTAAAGATCCCTTCACAGAGAGCGCATTTATATTTATGACGTCGTTACGGTGTCGGTTTAAAATCGAGCCTGCATCTGTTACACAATGAAATACACCGATAACCAATGCGAACTCGTTGCGCGTGACCTGCCGAATTTAATGGACTTTCATCGAGATTTATTTATTGCAGAGAATAACGCAACACTACACCAAGAAAATATCGTAGTAAACATCGCGATCGGGTTTTTGTTATTCTCGAATGTAATAATGGCATTAAAAGTACTATGATTAATATACCGATATTCAAAATTACTAAATGTATTTTATTACGAAACAACAGTATTATTAAAAATATTATGGTATACTGTATGTATATTATTCTATGATTTCATATCTATTTTATATTTCATAAAAAACAACTGACACGAATATTCAAATTTCATCGTTCTGTATATAAAATTTGTAAATCTTTATTTAAAATTATAACTTACGGAATATATTGTTTATTTCATTTGTATGTAAAATATTTTCTCCGTAAACAACATGTATTTCTATATTATGAATAAAGTGATATTACTGGCAGTCTATGATGAATCAACCTCCTGCATTAAATAAAGCGCAAATGCAACGTGTTTTACTTAAGAAATACGCCCATACGTAACATTGCATGGAGGTTGCGAAATGTTTCAGCAACGTTGAAATATTAATTTCATTATGCGTTATTTATATAAATATACAGGATACTTAAGATTTTAATAGGTTGTTCGGAACGTTTGTTTTAAATTTCCTATATACGTATAATATATAGGAAATTTCAAACGAATTTTTCGAACAACCTAATATATAAAATTTGAGAATATAAAGACACCCAAGAGATATGTGTAAGAAAAAATTGCAACATTTCTTTCTTATCGCTCTTGGATGTCTGTCATATATTCTCAAACTTCGTCTATTAAAATCTGAAGTACCCTGCATATTAGAAAATTATTATCAAATTTGTGGTTTATTTTAATATACGTACATAGGAGTAGAAATTATTAAATAATTTTATGTTATCTAAACATTGTCATATTATTCTATTTATTATTATCACATTCCGTACAAAGTAAGTAGTCGATAACAATATTTTAAACTGTTGTTTATAGATCAATACAAAAATTGATATTGAACTTTTTCACGTTCTAATGTTCTTTGTCTAAATGTAATGTTTTAAATATATGTTTAGTCGCAATGTTCTTAAGAATTTCGTTGACCTAAAAATTTATAAGCAAAGAAAATAAAAAATTATAATTAACATAAAAAGTGTTCAATTGAATTAAAATAATTCATAATATTACATTATCTCTTTTACATTCTTATGTCTTCCAAATTTGTAATTCTATGTATCGATGTAAAAATATACATTTAATATATATTTATACATACTTTTCTCTACAACATCTCAAGGTAGCTTGAGCAAGCGACGTTGAAACAGAATTTGCAATTTCTGTATTATAATACGTTACAAATGTATTTTGCAAACTTAATATTTCTACAAGGTTACCGAAACATTTTGTCGGCGAAATATTACAATTGAACGTCTCTGAACCGTCTGTGCAATATTACATTGCAATTTGCAATGTTGCAATGTTTCTGAAATGTTGCTGAAAACGTCGGTGCTGTATGGGCGAGAGACTCGAGTATCTGCACGAGCAATGATTCGGTCGACCACTAATTGGTTAGTTAAAACAGTTATTAATTAGCATTACAGCAGGACAAATGTGAAAAAAGAACCGGTATATGAATTCACAATTCATTAAAAATTACAAGTATAGGCTATCTACCTTGACTCGCGTTGGCCATTCTTGTTTCTTGTTTAGTTTTAATGAGAGTCTTGCTTTAACCCTAGTGTTTATATACGCGGGGCTGCAAAAGTAGCGTTCCTTTAAGTATTAATACCAATTATTGCGAATAATATTATCACAGCCTCAGCGGTCGAGTTGGCTAAGACGCCCGTTACGGATTGAGAGAAGTCTCAGGTTTGAATCTTGGCTGAGGTAATATTTTCCGCAATAAGAATACATTACAGTACGGGGAAGGAAGACTGAATGCTAAATGTAGCATCTAAAAATGCCAAATTGTAGCATTTTTAAACATATTTACAGAACATTCATCGATTTGAATATGTGAATTCACTGACTCCACCTGTAAGAAAACTGCGCTATGTCCGAAAGGAGACCGGCGCGCAGGACAAATGTGGCAAAAGAAACGGTATATGAATTCACATTTATTAAAAATTACAAGTCTAGGCTATCTACATCCTGCCTTGACTCGCACTGGCCATTCTTGTTTAGCTTTACTAAAAGTCCTACTTTAACTCTAGTGTAAAACAGTTATGTTTATTATCAAACTAACTAAGTCCGGATCGAGCGACAGATATGGTATACCCCGTCCAGGTATATCCGATGATACAGCTGGGATTCGGCCAATCGGAGCGAATAAATTGTTGAAATGCATTTTGCACGATGAAACGCCGCGTGAACCCTAGGGATTAAACGAGGCGAATCGAGCCGAAACAGGTTGGGCTAGCATACACTGGGACCTATAATTCGCCGAAGAAAAATATCCGCCGTACGGGGGAACCTCACGCATTTCCCCTTAATCCGGACTAATGGTAATTCTGAAAGATCGTTAGCCATTACGGCGAAATTAAATTACGTCTATCTGGGAAACAATTAAATAATCTCGATGCAATTGATGCAATTTTTTTCGCGCTCCGATCGCGCGCCAATTGTATACTCGCACAGTCGCTGAAACTGTTTTATACTTATTGGCTACACGTAATCTCGATTAGCAGAAACCGAGGAAATCGCACAGAACAATCGCTGCTTGCTGCTGCAACACGGTTCTACCGAAACAATAGGACTGTTTCAGACCGTTACTCAGTTATCCGCGATTTCGGTAAATCTCTACTAAATAGAATCCCAGAATGCAATGCGCACGGAAACGTCTCCGATGTTCCTGAATGCTCGCTCGATCGTATTTGCCAAGATTCCGCGACATGTACAGGATGCTTCAGAATCCAACAATACCGGGACATAAGAAACTTACATACCTGAGAGTCCAAAGATTTCCAAGTTGACGATCTAATTTCAGATTTGCTTATACTACAGTATAAACACTGTTGATGCGCTCGTTTTCTCTCTCTCTCTCTCTCCCTCCCTCTCTCGATAAACTCTTTTTCTAAAAAGGCGTCTCGCGATATATACACAATCTTCATAGATTCGACGAATAAACGAGACGCTAACCGAAGATTCTGCGTGGCAATTTCGTTGACGCCAAAAAGAGACCGAGTTCTGAATTTTCCTATCTACACCCGTTTAATCGATTATCCTGAAAACCACTCTCGAGATGCTTCGCGTGAGATAATTTGTTTTACATCTGGGTCATCAACCCTCGGAGAATCCGCGCTGAGAATCGACTGCTGCGACCCGCTTTCCTTGCCGATTATCCTTAACATTCGAAACGATAAAAGCAAAAATGAGAGAGCGCTTCTTCCTGGGAGAATCTTTCAGTTAGATAAAAGTATGTTAAATTTTCGCGGATTAAGTTTCTTCTTCTTTTCCTCGCGAATCCGGCATCTTTCTCAGAAACTCGTCGAAAATAGAGCGTAAAGAATCTTCGTTTCAAATGGAGGAAAAAAACAAGATTCGTACGAGCCGACAAATGTATCCGTTTGTTTACAGTACAATCGATTCGCGAATCTTGCATTTAACGTAGTCTAACACATCTAAAGATCACTCACAGTAAATCGTTCGAGGCTCTCGAGTGCAAACTTTTAAAATAGCTCTAACTCGAAATCGAAGTTTAACGGGGGAACGTCGCCATTCGCGGCTAATAGGGCTTCTAGCACGAGTTCCTATGAACCGATACGTGCCCGGAAGTGGCACGCTCTGTTTATCGTGGGGCGTTTGTACGTTATCGGTAAATTTGGCGGAGTATCTGTTTCACGTCTGTTAAATGGAGTCCCCGGTCGCGACGCGCTCCGAAACGTCTCAATGCGCGCTCGATCACGATTCGCGCGCATGCATTCCGTTCCAAACTATAACACAGGATTTACAGCAACTTCGACCAAGTATCTTCTTTGGAAATCACCGCGGTGCGACCCGCGAACCCCGCCTGCCGGAGAGCGTCAACGAGACCCGTCGACCCTAAATCCCGTCTATTATTCGCACAATTTTCCGCTCCTCAGCTCCCAAACTTCTAAGACCTCGACGTTTTTCTATATACGAATTTTACTATTTCGGAATATTCGCCTCTTTGCAATTCTAGGATGCCAAATTTAGAACCGGGGCTGCTTTGAATATTTCAGATATCTCGGATTCGCGCGTCTTGAATTGTAAAATTTTCAAATCTCTCTGGATTTCCCGGCACTTTCGAGCAGCAGCAGCAACAGCTTAGGACCAATTCTTTTTTGTTTCCGAATATAACGGGGAGGGGCAGGAGAGCGACGGTAACACTAGGTCAAACCAGTTCGTCGAAGCGACTAATATGCAACAGCGACGAGATATACGTACTTTAGGGGCTGGCATTAATCTTCGCCGGGAACTTCGCAGAGGCTCCGATCGCGCCATTATCGGGCCTTAGTCTCGGAACACTCGGTACGCAGGCAGTAGCGTCGCCTGTACCGCTTGGCAACCTATTTTACACGGGTCGCTGTACCCCACGAATTATTGGCCGGTACCCAGTCAATAAGGACACGCCGGACGTTATCGCCGGACCACCAACGTATGAACGGACGCTCCATACAACGATACCAGGGGCTGCTGGGAATCGCGTACTTTTTCCCACCCTTTCATTTCGCTTCGTGACGCACGATTCAACGCGGTAAAATATCGCGCGTAATTGCCACCCGGTATATAATTTGGGGATTAACGGGGCGCCATTGTTCGGATAGCTATTATCTTCTTACCACAAAAATCGATCGATATTTAAAAGCGGGTTAATCTGACGATTTTGCAGTGAATCTGCAATATAAATCCGTAATAATAATAATAGCAATAATAATGGAAACTAAATTGCGCCGCATTATTCTCACGGATAGAAATTACTTTTCTCTCGCTGGGTTTATTTTTTCAGAAAAAAAATCCTCCGCGAGACTCGCCGCGAAGCTCGTATTTATGCGGAAACATTTAATATTAGTAACACTTGTCTACCTGAAAGCCGCGTTTTTTCGCAATTTCCGCGTAATGCACTCTTGATTACATCGCGAGGCGAAAAGATTTCTCTTTTGCCCGGGACACAACTTCTGCCTCGTTCAACGTTATTGTCGCCGTCGTATCCGCCGGGTTGCAGACGGCAGTTTGCGGGATTGCCGGCGATTGAAATACGTCGGGAATAATCGAATATTAATCACCGCGCCGCGCGCATTAAGCGGAACGCGCGATTTTAATCACGTCCGTCGGGTAAATATTAAAATGTGCAAATACCGTACGTACTCTTTCCCTTTCCCTCTCATTACGGATGCGTCGTTTTATCGGCGGATTTCCGCGCGCGGAATATATCGAGCGTGCGGAAATGGAGATAACGCGCCCCCTCCCCGCCTCCCACGAGACGTCATAATCCTATAATCCTACGATACAGAAGTCCCGGTGGTGTCCCTACTTAACACGCTGAATATCAGTCGTTCGATTTTCCACCTTCTTCCCCCCCCCCCTTTCCTGCCTGCTTCCCTTTGTCGGTTTCTAGTCTCTCGGCTCTTTTGAGCGAAATGGAAGAGTCGGTGTTTGCGCGCTCGCTTTTACGCCGACCGCTCACCCCGCTGCGGCGCAAATTATTTCGCGACTAATTACCTAGGCGCACCTGCAAATTACTACAACTGCGACGAACGCGCGGATATATTCGCCTCTTACGGGGGCGCGTATATCCAGCGCCGAGGAAAAATGGTAGGCGCGACGCGAGATATACTGTGTGCAGTGCACGCGCGCGCTCGCGCACCCTCCCCTCCCGGCGTGCTCGCTACTTATGCGGGCTGTTTTGCAATTTAGAGGAGCATCGAGTGCGGTGATTTTCATACCGCCGTCGGTAATTCGTGGAGAGGCCACGAGGCGTTGCTCAAAGAAATACTTGGAGCGGAGATACGGGGATGGAATATTTTAAGGGCGAAATCCGCGCGAAGTGTGCATATGCAAATGATTTTTCAGCCACAGGGCGGCCGCCACCACAGACGTGTCCCTCTAAGGGCAGGGGAGAAAGGGGGGGGGGGGATTTTTCTCAAACTCGAAAGCACGAACGCCCGCGAATCCCAATGACGATGCTTCGTTCGGGGCGAAAGTGTTCGCTCTCTTGAAAGGTCGATGCTCACTTCTTGTTTGGAAACAATGGGTATCGCTGCGCAATTAGATAAACGTGCCTAGTTCCGATATAATCGATTACGCATATAAGAAAATGCTTGTATATAAAATTGTCCCGTCACGGTCGTAAATGAATTTTTGTCAAATTACAGTGTTTATCTTAAAATGAAATGAAAAGTAAAATATTTTCCGCGATAATAATCCATTTCGATGGCGGTTATATACAGCATACTTTATCACGAAATCACGCTCGATATATTATCCTCCCCCCCCCCCCCAGCTTCATTTTCTCGCATGTCTCTCGCGACGCGCTTTTTGTTATTTCCCCTTATCGCTGCGCAAGGTAATCCCCCGCCGCCATCTTTCCACCTCAAACGATCCTCCTCTACGGAGTAAAACGGCGGTTACTTTCATTCTGGTGGTGTTAAGTAAAGTGGACTATCCGTTCCGATCGTCGGAAAGGCTTAAGGAGTTCGCAAGAAAATTTCGTCGATTACTTTCGCGGGTCGATTTTCTTTTCAGAAAAACGGCTGCCGATATGTATTTAATGTCGTTATCAGGGAAAGCCGGGAACGCATTTCGCCCGGAGAATTCGTGGCCTCGAGAGCCTCGGGATTTCGGGGATCAAAGATCCAAAAAGCGGCAAACTGAAAAAGGATTTTCTCGCCAAACTACTTTGGGGGGCGAGATTGATGTCCTTCCGACACACGATCGCTAGGACGTTATTAATGCACGCAATAAGCGACGTCGGAGAAAAATATGGACGCCGCGCAACGTATCGCTGATTTTACCAGGAACATACATTTTTCGCGAATTTCCATTTCCCCGTAGCCGCAGCGATCGATACGCCTCGAACTCGGTCGTTCGGAATTATTTACGCAGTCACGTGCCCGGAATAATTTATTATCGAAGGCAGCCCACATCAGTGGTCAATCGACATAATCTGAATCTCAAAATCAAAACTCGAAGCGACATTTAGTTTTCAGTCGAGAGTAGGATGTCTTTCTCTTCAGGGAAATACTATGCGATTAGAGGTGTTTAAAAATACTCGAACATTTTCCAAATCCACAGAGAAAATGGATGTAAGAAGATATTAACCGAGGGGGAAGCCGCTGAGGGCATTGTGGTGATTTGCGGCATTATTGGGCATTACTAGGCAATTTTTGGGCATTACTTGGGGCATTAGGTCTTGCTGGGGCATTATAAAGATAAAATAAGATAAAATAAGATAGAACAAGATAAATAAGATGATAAGATAAAGTAATGCCCACTGGGCATTAATGGGCATTGGTGTACAAGATTTTGGTCAGCGGTTTCCCCCTCGATTATAGGCCGCCGGCGATCTACGGGCTGTAGACTGCCAGAAATAAGTAAATTCAGGACATTAGATCAAAATATGTAAAATTGTGAAACCAAAATTTTCCATACATTCAAAATAGCAGACTAGATTGTCAAAAAAAGTTATTTTTTCCGGTGAAAAGTTATATACAGGGGTTTTTCGGGTCGCTGATTACGAATATGCGCTCAGATTCCCGAAATTCAAGACGGCGGACCCAATATGGCCGATCGGATCCCGTAAAAATCCAGATTATTCGAAGAAAACTCGTTTCCACTCAACCCACATGCATCTGAACTCTTCAAATCTATGAAATTTGGTGAAAATATGGAATATGTGGAAAAAAATGAAGAAAATTTTTTTCACAGAGAAAATTAATTTGCCAACGCAACAGATTTACATATGCTGTTGTAGCAAAATCTGTTCGTTACTATATGGATAGCAAGAAAATTTGTTACGAATACTAATCAAAATTCGCTAGATATAATTTGCTGGATGAACAAATTATTTCGTTGTAAGAGTGCAAATTAGTTTTTGTGTAATTTCACATTAATTTGCTGCATTAACAATACATTGTGCCATATAAGCAAAACACGTGCTACGGTACATTAAACAAATAGTTTGCTAAAAGAACAACTTAATTTGCTGCATAAGCGAAACACGTTTATAGTATTTAATTATTTTGCTAAAGGAATACTTTTATTAGCTGCATATTTTTGTTAAATTAATGATATACTTTCAATGAATAGCTGCGTTCAGCAGAAAAAGCTGCTTTGCAACTGTTGTAAAATTAGTGAATACGGTGTATGCTCTTAATTTTGGCTAAATTTAACAGCTTACGTTAATATTGTATATGATTTATTACTTCCCCTTAGGATTACAAGAACAACTCCTACGTAGATAAGACCGCAATACAAAATACAAAAGACAATTTTACAATTTCACAATACGTTTCGCTTATATGTACAATCTCTTGCTTTTACAATTATCTTTTTGTCCTTTCCTGGCTTTAGTATCTACTCGCATTTTCATCCTAACCTCTCCCTTCTAACCTATACACACACACACAAACACACGCCCGCTCTGGATTTCCGTTTCCGTTTACAAACTCCTTTTTCCTCTTTACATTCCTTCTCCCCTTCTCGCCCTCATTCTCTCTCATTCATTCCCTCACAAGAGCATACATTAATTAGATTCACGATTTTTACAACTTATAACCTATAAATGTTGATATAACTTCTTCGGGCATACCCCAACTCTCAACCTAACCTCGAATCATTATTCATGTCTTTACTCGTAACGGAGTAACCAACAGCAGTCCTGAGTAACGGCCTTCACACATAAAATTCCGTAAGAACGTAAAACGTAAGCATAAGAAAATCGACCAATCACAGTCGAGAACGTAAGGCAATAACGCAAGCAGTAGCAAATCCAATCTGTTGATTTTCTTACGCTTACGTTTTACGTCCTTACGGAATTTTATGTGTGAAGACCTTAACAGTACTGATTGTGAGTACTCATAGAAATCAGAGAATTGCACAAACACAAAGGCCTGGAATAATCCGCGTGCTTCTTACAATGGCCGCGTTCAGCAGACACAACTGTTGAGTGAGCGCTCAGAATGATTGGTTAATACTTTTAGATCCAGCCAATCATATTAAGAAATCATTGAGCGCTCACTCAACAATTGTGCCTGCTGAACGTGGCTTACCGCTTTCGCATTAACGATAACTCAATCCTTTTTATTATCAAGATGGACGCCACCACACATTACCGCGAAACTAACGACATCTTAGCGGCAGTGCGTATCGACACTATCGACCAATCAGAAGCCAGCCGCATGCATTGCCATCATGATAGAGTAATCTATTTTACTTCGGTAGCAAATTAATGTGATTTTAAAAACAAATACAATCGGCAAATTTTTTCTATTCTCGCAACAGATTTTGCCATAATGACGAATAATTTGTAAAATTAGTTCTGTCAACTAAATTTTATTGCTATTACTACGAATATGCAGTAACAACGGCGATTTTGCTGTCACAACAGAATAATTTTTTTTCCGTGTTACAATCAAAATTAAAAATAACAAATTTCAGTTTTACGGCCATATTGAGTCCGCGATCTTGAATTTTGGGAATCTAAATGCATATTCGTCATCGACGACCCCCAAAAGCCTTGTATACATATCACTTTTTACCGTAAAAATTTTTTTTCTTAATTTTGGTTCACCATATTGGTCTGCCATTTTGAATGTTAAGTCTGAGAAAAACTTTTTTTTCATAATTTTATATATTTTAATCTAATGTCCTAAATTTTTTAGTTTCTAGTAGTCCACAGCCTGTAGATTACTAGCGGCCTATGATGGGTTAATTTGAACAATTAGTCGAAATATTTCCAAAACTTTGGTATACTTTATCCATACAGAACATGTACGCCGAATATATTCCACCGATCTCAATGATAAATTCATTTTTACACTGAGCGACAAAATCATAACTTCGCTCGACAACTGCTTAATGATTAAAACTCACCTTCACAATTTAAACACTGCGCTTCCCAAGAATAATCTAGCCGAAGCGTCAATTTATTTAAAAGACCGAGCACGGTGCCAGGGACACCTGTATTCTTAATTAACATCGATAATCCGCTTCTTGCCTCCTCCTATCTCAAAGCGCCTTATGAAGGATCTTCCCTGAAAGATCTCAGGACTGGGAAGTATTTAAAGTTTCGCCGTCGTAAAGTGTCGCCGGCCGTGAAAAAGGACCGTCGAATTGGAACCGGTCGGTTTTACGAGGCGACTTTTATCTTTCGATTATTCCTCGACGAGTATTCGATTGCGCGCCGAGATTCGCACATATCTCACATCGAAAATGCGAACATTTTTACAGAGAATCGATGCTGTTCGCTCGACATTTAGTAATCAATCAATTGCGTGCGCGTTAATTTGCACCAATCATTACGAACGATACGGACACGTGCGATACCAAAAATTCGCCGTCTTGTTATTTTTCGAGCGATATAGGGCGCGAGAGTTGCCGAATGCGTACCACTTAAGGTATATGTTTTATTATACATTTGCTACTGATTTGTGCGCAAACAACCGTTGGAAATTGTAGTTTAATGTTTCAGGCATCTATTATTACATGTTTAACGTTGCCCTAATAACAAATTAATTTGTTACAAGTCTTTTTGTAACATGTTGCAAAAGGTACCTACAATTTAGGAAACCGATTGCCTAAATCGTACCTCCTTGAAGTAGTCAAAATGAGTGAAAATAAAAAAAAGTTGAGTAAATAGGTGGTGTAAAATTGATATAAGAAAGTATTAACTAAATCTTATTTTATTAATGATTTATCTAAAAGAGTCAAATATTTAATAATTAAAAAATAATCATTTACGATAATGAAAAGGACATTAAAATACAATTAGCTTAAAGTTATTTTTGCACGTTACATTTATATTTATATTAATTGATTATGCAATAAATGTAAAATATTCTACAATAAACTTCTTTTATGAAAAAATAAAAGTTTATAATAAAATGGCATGATTACATTATAATCAGCTACATAAACTGATAAAAAATTATAAAAATTATACATGAATTTTTTAATGTTGTTAGCATTCACAAAATAAGATGTATCGTGTTAATATTTTTGTCTATGTTACTTATTTCTCATTGATTTCACATTGTTATTACTAAATGTTGCTTATATGAAGTAATAATATGAAGTACTGATGAGGTAGGTACGCATTTGGCAATTCTCCCCTATCAAAAGGCTTGCGTCAAGAGCAAGTCACTTTCTCGACCGGAGAGCCGTAACGTTGTTTCATCTCATAGACGCGGATTTTCTAGTTAACCAGGGGTTAGTCGACTCTCTATTTTATTTCTATATTATTATATAAGAAGAAACAGACTTAATTAACCTCTGGTTAAGAGTTAACCAGGAACTGAAAAACCGGGCCGTAAAAATGTAGACGACGGACTAAGTTGACCTTCCATCTCGATTGGAGACAAAATACTGATAGCATGAAATTATCACAAGTCCTAGTCGAGAGTGGACATGTGCAGAACCGATCATTATGCGAACTATCCCGAGATTCGCGCTCGTAATTGCGCGCCTGATAACGGCTATTTTGTGTCTCCTGAGAGAAGATACTCGAAGCACTCGTAATATTGGACGGATTATTGGATTACATAGTCGTAAACCCGTAAAGGACGTCGCGCACCCCGTGGGATTCCGTGCATCTTTTAACTTGTCCTAACGGACGCTAATTGTATAAGCAACTGCACACGTACACTTATCGAATCAAGATGTCGACGGCCCTCAAAAAGCTTCACACTTTGGCGCGAAAAGCCTGCACCACCGGCAAGGGCAAATCGCTCTTTCAACCGGGCAGCATTATGTATTCGCTTAAGTTCACAGAAAAGTAGACAATGGGCTAAATTCATGCGGACTTCCATCTCGATTGGAATCGCTCAACGTCGGAAAATTGGAGTCGCGAAACTTTTCACGGGACGCTGCTCTCCGAAAACGAGAAATCACAACTGCGACAGTTTTCGCAACGAAAAATCAAATAAGCGTCGATTCAAAATTCGTCCGTCGTGATTAATTGGATGGCCGTGCTGCAGTGGACAAAAATGCTATTTTTCCCCCTCGCAATTCGAGCGCCGAATGAAGTTAGCCAGTTACCTACTGTGCCGCCGCGCCGCAATAAAATGCAGCGTTTTCGCACAAGTTCTGTTTATTTTTTGTAACGATTATTCAGTCAACTTTTTCTACCTCAAGTTCAGCCGGCTGGCTCCGCTTCGAAACATTTCCCGTGCCCCCAGTTTTCAGTTTATTGTTACGCATTGATCAATTACTCGCCACTTGTTTCAACAATTCGCGCCGGTACAAAGAAATTTAAGATCACGAGTCGGCACAGTAACTAAATATTCCTGCTGGCGGGGTAGAGATGAATGCCATAAATGACAGACAAAGTAGGACCGCGCGCGTGTACCGAGGAATATTTAATGCCCTCCTCTTTTGGAAGGAGGCAAAGGGCGGAAGCGATTTCCATTGGACAAAAGGGTAGCAAATATTATGTCGCGCGCGGGTCGCCGGATCGCTTTATGCTCTCTTTGATGGAAGACACGAAAGAAGTTTGCTCTCAAAGCCTCCCTTGTAAACATTGTTACTTTGCGAGTAAGTGAAAATCGCGCGAGCGACCAAACGGGCGGATGAGTGCGCGCGCGCGCCAGAAGAAATAATGGCGGATCTCGGTGGACCGACGGCAAAGACGCTAAAGACACACTTGGCCGGGAAAGAAATCTCTATTTTCCGGCTGAATATTCGGCCTCAGTGGCTATTCAAACGCGGCTACGAAGTCGTGGCTTAAAAGTTTTTCCAGCATTTGCTTCCCGTTTTATCACTACGTCATTTACTTCCGTGATTTCATAAATTCACATTACTTTTCAAATACAATTATATGTTAAAATGTCAGCAGAGTTTTCGAGTTTTATACGAAGGATATGTCAATATGTCAAAAGTCATATCTTGATAGATGCTGTGTACGATTAAGTGCTCACAGAACAAAAATCATTACTGCAGCCATCTTTTTCTTAATAGATATTCATAAAAATATCACATGTATTATATTCAGAGCAAGGAATCGACTTTCTCTCCCCCCCTCTCTCTCTCTCTCTCTTTCTCTCTCACTCTCTCTGTCTCTGTCTCTCAAGTTAGTGAAACTTAAAAATTTGCCACTCGATGCTCTCAAAAGTATGGAAATGGAGAACTTAGGTTTCGGTTTTATACCCAACCCGTAGTCAGACTCTTACTTTACCGCTTTCGCCCCGATTCCTTCTCGAGCTTTCCTCCTTTTTTTCCCCCCGAGAGAATCCGGGATTTCCGCTCCGGATCGATCAAAACGCTTTAAGGAAAGGGGTAACCCGATACTCGTCATTACCACCGTTCTAGGATTTCACGAAGCGTACTGAATCGAGGCGGAAGAAAGCGATGGACGTATCGAGTATCGCGAGTCTCGCCAGTGGAGGAAAGAAATGATGGCGGGGGGAAAGGGGGCACCCCGCTAGTTTATCTTTTGGATTCTCGTAAAGGAGTTTAAGTCCACATTTATGGCCGCCCCGTTATCGTCCCACTGCGAGGAAAATATATCACTTGATTTATGTGCACCAGGCGCACCGTGACAAACCGACTGCGAAGTTGATGCGCCAAAATGCATCGATAATGGCAACCTGTAATGGCGAGGAAATCGCAGGATGCATCGACGTGAGTCTCGGGGCATAAAATAGATTTAATTCGGCCTGTAACAACTAGAGTCTTAAGGGGATGCTGGAGTGATTCTGCACTTTTGCACCCTTTGCACTTAAAACTATCTTTTTCGTGGAAACATTTGTGTAATATACAAATTAAATGGCTCACGTGTACAGATCGAAAGCAGCTTGCTATTCCGGCTAAATTAAAGAACAATATGGCATCACTGAAACTAAGTTTGAAAATCTAATAAAAATTAATAGTGAGCAACACACATACCACATGTACTGTATATGTATGTGTTGCTCACTATTATTTCTTATTAGACTTACAAACTTAGTTTCAGTGATGCCATATTGTTCTTTCATTTAGCCGGAATAGCATGCTGCTTTCGATCTGTACACGTAAGTCATTTAATTTGTATATTACGCAAGTGTTTCCGCGAACTGATAGTTTCTAGGTTAGAAAGGTGCAAAAGTGCAGAATCACTCCAGCATCCCCTTAAGCCCGGTCTACAATGAGACAGAAGTCACTATAATCTAGCCAATCAGAGACGAGGAAATTTATAAGCAATCATTTGCCTCAACAAGCTTGATGAGTTCCAAATCGGAACGTGCGGCCTTAATTTTCTTGTTGCCGATTATTAGAAACTAAGTAATACACAAACGACTATTGGTTCGACGTGGCCGTGTCGGCACTGACAATGCGTTAGAGCCGGGTGCCAAGAATAAAACAAAGAAGAGGACACTTTCGTTGCCCGGTGCGTCTTTCGGCCCATGTGGCAGTCCGTGCGAGAGTGTCGTGCCGCTGTCGCTGAGCGCAGTCGAAATAAAGGAAAGACAAAAGACACCGCAGCTTCGAGCACGCGCTACATCGGCAGATTCGTTTACGCGCGCATTATGAAATACGGAAAACATCTAACAAGTATACATACATTGATAGTTTACACCGTGGTTCAATGTGCATTTGCGATATTGATAGATCGCGATACGTAAAACATAAAAATTTTACCGTTTATTTTCGCTAAATTATGTGAAATTAATTTTAACGTTGCCCTCGTTAAATCGTTATGCAAAAATAAAGTATAACGCGAGGCTGCTGTTACGTGACATCTCGATTGTAGCGTCGTAAAAATCGTTACGTGGCGCATTAATCACGACTTATATATCACGCACGTTCGTTCTATTTCTTTTTCCCTCTTTCCTAAAGCCGCGCAGGGCGGGATCTCTTTTATAGGTGTGGTATACACACCGAGAAAAGAGTAACGTCACGGACATCTCCTAAATTGAATATCAGACCCGCAATCGCACGCGAGACACTATCTTCCACCCAAAATATTTGTAGCCGAGGACGAAGGAGAAATCCTCGCGTCCTAATCCTTTGAGACAGCTACAGCGTGGCCTCGAGGGGGAGATAAACGAGATCCTATCGACATGAAATAGCGGAGCGCTCGGCGGCGACCTTCCGAGAGGAATCGCATTGTTGCGATATCCGCCATTACAGGAAACGTGCGTTTAGTAACCGTAACAATAGCGGTTGTAACCGGCGCGAAGCGTTCACGCGATAAACGGCGCCCTAAAAGTATGTCTTTCCTTTACGCCGCTATTATATACGCGGGCTATCATCCCGTAACTTGGCGTGCACCTGTCTCTCCGATTCTCAACTCGATAACTAAAGAAAGAAACGTAGATGAGAGTTGAACACACACCGGCAAACAAGCGACTCGTTCTATTCTTATCGCTTTTTGTCACGTTTACCATTAAAATGATTTCAATATCCGACGAATTAATCATGTCGGAAAGAAGAAACTTTTCCTTTACCGCGCCATACTTCTCAACGCAGCCGCCAATTAATACTGACGAACTGTAATTGATAGCAGGCCGCGCGATAATGAATGAGCTTCGTTAAAAATGGCGGCATTGTAGCGGAAGTTCGTGACTAATTAAAGGCCACCTTTATGCGCGTGTAACGTTCCGACTGGACGCAATGATACGAAAACAATTGAGAAGGTAAATGTGTCGAGGGATAAAAGTTGAAGAGTGCCCGAATGCTTAAAAGAAACTTGCAAATTATTACGTCAAGTAATTAGCGCGACTATTGTTAATCCCCGCCGAAACTTGTTAACCGCGGTATAGATTATTTCCCCCGGCCACGTTTCCGTGTCTGCGCGTCATTATTATTCGCTTCCTATCGCCGCGCGAGCGGGCGGTACGTCCGGTACGTATTCCTAAGAATTGATAGTCGACGCAAAATACAAACACGTGACGAACGAAACGGGATGTCCACGGCGGGGGTATCGGCCTTAGCATATGCTCCACAATGCGTCAAATTGCGTGTGCCTTTGAACGGTTCGTCACGCATGTTGCGCCGCGTTTCGATTGTTCGATACGGGAAGCGGACCGCATTTCCGTCACCTGCCTCCAACTTTCCGGCCAATTCCCGACCTCTTTTAACCGCGCTATTTCAACGGAAATCATGGGACCCTCTCTCTCTCTCCCTCTCTCTTCGGAATTATTAAGCGCGGCAGAAACAACGAATACGCCATTCCTCGACATATTTTCTCCTCCTGGATTGAAAAAGGTGGCAAGTGTGGCGCAGAGAAATGTGCGCTACTTACAAGGGGAAGCTCAGGTAACTCATTCTGGGATTTCGATGCCAATTTTTTTGGTTATTCTGGAGGTGAAAAAAAGAGATACGTGTCCCGGCGTTTGATTAAATAGACCTTAGTTTCGGAGTAATAAATTTGTGAAAATTGAAATTTATTTTATTTTTTTATTTTGAGGATACTGATATAGTATGCAAATTTTCGAAGTAGAAATTTTATTATCACATTATAAACATTAATTTAAATTTAATTTTAAGGGGAATTTTAATTCAAGTAGTAATATTTGAAATAATAAATAAGTAATAATAATATATTTCTAATGGGTAACATATAAAGGTAAGTTATCTGAATTTTCAAATTGTTTAAATTTAAAATTTCATTGGAAATAATATTAACAGTATTTTAAATTTCTAGTTTTTAAAATAATTAGTAGTAGGGGAAGAAGAATAAACAATAAAAAAATTAATTTCAATTTTCACAAATTTATTACTCCGAAACTAAGGCCTATTCAATCAAACGCCGGGACACGTATCTCTTTTCTTCACCTCCAGAATAACCAAAAAATTTGGCATCGAAATCCCAGGGTGAGTTACCTGAGCTTCCCCTTGTTAGTAAACAAATGAACGAAAAGATTCTTGTTTAAATCCACGGACACCGCTGGTTTTTTTTCCGAATCTCCCGAAGGAAAGTGGCAACCACCGAGAGTATCTTACCACACATATCCCACCCCTTTAGGGGTATAGCCCTCCAGGTGGGAGGTTTCCTTCAGCAAGGTTAGCAGCCAACCGAAGATGAGGTAAAATCAAATGCTCAAAGTACCAGAACGAGAACTGGATAAAACGGGCTTTAAGCCTAATATGCGAGGAAGAAGAAGTTTTGAAAAAGGATTAATTTGACATCGATGTGTATTAACATTAGAGGGTCCAACGTTAATCAAGGCTCGCCTCCGCGGATAGAAATGACTTTTATGCATAATGACGGAATCAGCGGCGATTATGTGCATGATAATGCACGAGAGCTTATTCGCGGCGCAAAATTTGCGTGAAAATGGAATACCGGTCGCGACTTTGAGGGTCGCCCGTACCTATCATCGACGAGATCCCGGCCGTATGAAGGAAAATCTTGGCAATGCGTGTAACAATGCAATTTATATGCGTCCTGCAGAATTTACATGTGAAAGAAGCGCGGCTGTAACAACAGATATTTACGCCACACCGCATTTTTCGTGGTCTCTACACGGGGTGTCCCGGAAAATATTCGCGACGATGTTGTCGCGCCGGCCGACAAATGGATTTCCATCCGGCCGTTTCGATCTTTCGACGTTCTCCCGCGGAATCCGCGGGTATCCCGCCTTAAAAGGGAATAGTTGTTCCGAAACTTGTACAACTTTCGTTATCTTCGTTTCGGATTTCGAAACCGAGAAAGTTGGAAAAGTTTCCAACGAGCCGAAAGGCGAAGACCCGATAAACGAAGTATGTTAACTCACCCCGTAACGCGCTGCGGTGTAACTGTACGCGTTTATTAATACTATCTGTTCGGACGAGCAGTGAAATTTAGTACTGCTCTAGTCCAACGAACAATTGATTAGTTATCGTTCTAGAATTAATTATTATTGTTTACGCTAATTACTGCCAGGCCGTCAGCATTAATTACTGTTTGGATACATTTTCTCTACGGTTTAATCTCGTCTGGATCAGAAAGGATTTCAATACTCCCGTTATTGCATTTCCAATTTGTAACACGCATCTCGCGATCGTCATTCCTGCGGTTATTTCTAAATTTCTCTTTATAAACGTCTCTCTTTCTTTTCGTACCTTGTACCGCCAGCCCTGTCAATTTTTTGGCTAACAAGCTCAAGCGAGAGAAAAAAAAGGACGAAACAGTTATATCCGACGGCTTTTTGCCGGGAGGGTTGGAATGTACTAAGAAATCGATAAATCCTGTTTACTCAGCCAGCTGCGCGTGTCAAAATCCGCCGGAAATTCAAGTGGAAAAAGTCGACACCCCACAGCCGAGTCGCCGGGCCGAAAAACCAGACCACCACTTGGTCGATAACCCCGCTCGCAGTCGGTGCGCCTCGGGTTACTAAGGGTTACAAACCCTCGGTTTTCACCCCTGCGCCAAAACAATTACATAAGTAACATGTCCGACTGAACGTGCTAATATTAAATACGCCCGAACAAAAGCGACAATTCCATTGCGCTAAACAATAGTGAGAAACCGAGTCGTGAGACAAGCGAATATTTTTATCGGTCACGCGACATGTTTAATTCTCTCCGTACCTTTTATTCTTTCTATTTTCTATTTCCTAAATATTGATTCGTCTGTTATTGTTACGCAGCTGATTTCGGTATTCATTTCAATATTTACTGTCAAAAGTTCCAACATTACGATTGCAAAACGTAACCGCGGCCGATATTAAAAATGCCGATGCGTTGAAAATACCAGCGTTATATAAAAATGAGGTTTAAGCGAGCAAAATTAATACTCGACGAGTGTCGCGCTACGTCGGCGATTTATGTGATTATTTGCGTTACTTTTCGAAAAAGTTATGTCCAGTTATATACAGAAGTTCGCCGAGGGCAGTTGGATACTTTTCAGAGGCCATCGAGGCGAGATTCCTCGACACGCGTCACGTTTCACGCGAAAGTGGAAAGTTTTCCACGTGACTATGAATCGCAGAAGTTTCCGCGATGGATTACTCGCCGATAGTGTCATCTGCATGTGAATGACAAAGGTGGATTAAGTTCCGTTATATATCACAGGTTTCACGCCTCGGCCCACACTCGTATCTCACACACACACACACACGCGCGCGCACGCGCGCGCACCAGGAAAGATCCTCGATTTCAATCCTCTTAAATTCTAGGAAATCTCGATCGTCCATATTCCGGCTACCTTGAATTCGAGGCGGGAGATCCTAGGCTTTCGTGAAAATTTAAAGTTCCGCGAATAATCGGCGCGCAAACAGCAGCAGGTTCCGCGGATCCCAGGTTCCATAGATTCCTCCCTCGGATCCTACGTTCCGCGAAACCTTTACAGACTTTGCTCGCCGCCGCTATCTTGTTCGCCGCGTATATATTAGATTCCGCGAATCGTAGCTTCCGCGGAGAATCTAACATTCGCAGCTACTCCCTTCTACAAATCGCAGTTTCTACAAATCGCGAGTTACGCGCGCGCGCGCGCGCGCGCGAATCTCAGTAGTAAAACCTATCCATAACTCCCCACCTATGTGGCTTTTATCTTCTGCAGTTCCAACGCCGCGCGCTCCTAAATTTCCCGAATCCCTAGATATCACAGTTTGCCACGGGTGCCCGGCTCGCCATATTCGACTTTTCAGCGGAGATGCCATTACTGGTGGAACATTCGCCGATGAGGAGGGAAAAAAAGGAGACGCTTGGCCGCGGAGACGAAAAAAAGTGGGCACCGGCTCGCGCATCCTTCCTCCGCCCTTCATCCCCTTCCTCCCGCTTCTCTCTTCTAATTACCTCGATCGGCATCGCGGCGGAGCCATTAATTTCGTTTAATCGACTGCTCTTCTTCTCGTTGCCAACGGGATAGCTCCCGTCCAAAGTGAAGAAAGCCCCTCGAGGCGAGGGCGACGAGGGGTGGGCGTGCGATGACCTGGATGCGAAATGGTATCGCGTGACTCTCGCGCGCGGCGCGGGATGATGAATTCGGCGAGACGAGGGTAAACGGCGCGGGGCGACCCCGTCGGCTCGTAATTTCGCGCGGAAACGCGAGCGCGATGAAAAAGCCGGCAGGCGCTTATGCCGATTAATAAGCGTGATACAACAGAAATTGCGGTGTCGTGGCAGTTGCGACGACGCGCGGCAGTGATTACGTTACGACGTGACAAGCAAGAAGCGGGGCGAACTGCCTGCAAACTGATTACGAGCGGCGAATTCTGACAACGAGGCGCCGCCGCCGCGCCGCCTCGTCGCGCTATCGATTAAAATGGAGACTGATCGTCGCGATTAAACAAATTCTGGCGATTTAACCGCGACGTAAGACGGATCGCGCCGACAGAGAGTAACACTCCCGCCGATCCCGGCGATTAATGCAAACGGAGGATTCCGAGTGCACGATTACACGAGAGCAATTCCCGTTCCCGTGAACGCAAACTGCCATCAGCCTCGTCGCATTACCGTTAGTTTCGACAAAACGGACTAACTACAAATTTGGCCCACTCGATTCATTACGTATGTAACAGAGACCACAGAGTCGCCGCATAATGGTACTCGCGCCATTTTACACGAGGGAGAGAGGACGCGAGTGAGGGACGGAGTCGAGCATGTCTAAGTGGATACAGCAAATTCTAGCTGAATTATTGCGCCGCCACTTCCCCGCCGGGGCCCGTACGGTTTTAACGCTCCTATCGCAATTAAATTTACGGCACACTCTTTAAATTCGCCCGTGAACCAGCATTTTCATTTACGCCGCTCTCCTCCTTCTTTCCCCCCCCCCCCTCCCGGGCCGAAGCTACAATTAAATCCACGCCGTTCTCCCGATTCGCGATTAAATTCATACATTCTAAATGCGCGATTAAATTCATGCCTCCCCCGCCCCCGCGGTACTCCGAGCCGCGCCGCGAGACTCGCCGCCGCTCTTTTATAATTTCTACTCAAACTCGTTATTAAATTCGCATTACCTTTTTAAATTTCTTTAACCGAGTTCACGGCACTCTTTAACTTCCTGGCCGAACTCTCAATTAAGTTTACACCTCCCTCCTCGGATTCCCAAATCAAATAAGCAACCCGTTAAACGGGTTTACGATACTTTTTCAATCTCCATGCAATGGTGCGGGTGAAATTCACGTCCTTCGCGACGGTGCTTGCGATCGCGTGGCGTCCTTTGCGCGAGAAATCGGAGCAACGACCCCGCAGGACGCGAGGGCCGCCTCGTGCTCCCCGCAGGACATCGCCTTTCCCGACGCGGACCACCCGGATTGCGATCGGTCCACTTACCTCTCGCGAGCCGTCACGAGACGCCGTTCGCCATGACCGCGGGATATCCTCAAAGAGGACGTAGCATCTTCCAGTATCCCTCGGGATTCCTCTCTCGCACCAGACAGAAGACACAAGATCTACATCCTTCCACGCACTGCCGGCTTTCGATCACTCCAAGTTTTTCGTGGAGCACACGCGAAAACAATCACCCCCTTGGTACGTCCAGGTGCACCTCTCTCGAGGTCACAGAAAAAAAAAACCAACGAGATCACGTGCACCGAGAGGATCTCTCGATCCCGATCGACGGAACGCGCGCGCGAGACAGATCGAGAGAGAGAAAGAGAGAGAGAGAGCGAGCGAGCGAGCGAGCGAGCGAGAATAAGAGTGACAGAAACGATAACGAAGACGAAGAGAAGGAGGGACCGTAAAAACAAACCGCGAGGACGACAGAAATCCCAAGCTCAGCGTTCGCGCAGCGACTGGCGCCTGACACCTCCACCCTTCCGACAACACCCCAACCACCCCCTCACGCGGGCCAGATGGGAAGGGGTCAGGAAAACACGAAGAGTGACGGAGAGGACCGAGCAAGAGGATTCTCGCCACGAGCGGCGCTAGTGGCGGGGTGTAAGGAGGGGGAGGAAAGAGAGAGAGAGAGCGAGAGGGGGGGGGGGTAGGGATTGGCTGGCTGGATCGTATGGTGGCTCGTACGGTTCGAGAACTCCGCAGGGTAGACGGGGAGTCCCCGATCCCGAGGCGCCCTTTCCCGCTCGCTCCCTCCACCACGTTCTCTCTCTCTCTACAACGAGGGGACGCAATGAGGGGACTCCCCGAGAGGAGAAGGCCGCGGGGCGCACGCGCGCGGCCCTAGATTTCGTCTCGCCTCCTGATTTTTCGTAATAAAAACGTTTGTCTTGCCGAGTAGCGCGGCTCGCATATCGCCAGCGCGGTGTGCAGCGCGCGCTGTGTACGCGCGGCGCGTGTCTCTCCCTCTCCCCTTACTCTCTCTCTCTCTCTCTCCTCCCGCCCTTACTTTTGCGCGATACACGAGGGGAACGGACGGAGCCTGGATCCAGGAGACGATGTGCTTGCGGATCCACGCGCGCGGATGAAAATCGGGAAGGAGCGAGAATCGACGGCGGGGTGACAAGTCGCACGCGTTCAGGCGGGGAAACTTGCTCGAATGTTAAGGGGTGTGGCTAATTCTTAAGTACGCGCCAGGAGTGGAATTTCCTCCCCCGCTCGTGAGAGAAAGACGCCCCGGCGTTTGTCTTCTGCCACGTGGCGCGAGGAAGGTCGGAGTTGATTTAGGGGCTCGGCTGACGGTGCCATTATGTTCGCTAATAGCGTCGCGATTTCGACGTTTTTGTATTGTTTTTTGTAACAGCAATAAAGCACAACGCGCGAGAAAGCCCTCTCTACCCGAAGTGAAAAGCTTTGACGCACTAAGATCCATCTCCGCTGGAGAGATTAGGAATAAAAGCAATTAAATTTTCAACTCGGTCCTTTAAGATATAAATCAATTATAGGTATATAGTTTCACATAGAATTCAATGACGACAATGATTCCACTTAATGAAAAACCTATGTTATATGTCCGGTACACCCACAGAAAAAAATTTCCGGATCCAATGCTATTACACTTGAATGTATCATGAAATAGGATCGATACAGCGCCAACCATATTTATTATAGAAAAAGGAATAGTTTAATCTTAAATGAAAAATTCTAAAATCTATAATAACATGATAGTCTGTATTGTCTTTTGTCGAATATCGTGATGCCAACTTGGTGCGTTATACAATAAGATGAAGGGAAAATTTATTCTAAACGCAAGAATATATAAACTTACATCTATATAAATTACTCTTGTCACAATATAGTAAGTCACTCTTTTTCAATTCGACAGAGGAGAATAAGAATTATTGACTCTATTTCGACATTGTGATATTTTTGTACTAAATGAGATCGTGAGAAATATAAATTAGCTGAAACGAGAAGCAGCGTTGTATAATTTCAAGAGAAGAATTACATGGTGTTTAGAAAATGCTGAAGGACATTTTGAGCATCTGATGAATTAGTGTAAAAGTGGAGCAATCGACCCTTTTCAGGGCCACAAGGTGTGCAAATCTTATCAGCAACCTCCACGTTGAACACACTGGGTAATGCTAATGTTGACGATAGACAGTAGTAAAATACTAAAAAAAAAGTCCAGTATCTGTTATAAAGCGAGTCATTATCATTGAATCGCTAAAGCCCATACAGCACAAAAACCTTTCAGAAATATTTCAGAAATATTTCATGTGATAGATTGAAACGTTTCATAAATATTGCAAAATGTTTCTGCAATAGCTCTGAGACAGCTCTGGAACAGTAAAATGTCCGCGATTCTTACACTCGAAAGCTTATAGAAAGATTTCTGTAAGGTTACAAAAATCTCTTAAAAATATTTCAGAAATATCACAAAATGTTTCTGCAATAGCTCTGAGACAGCTATGAAACAGTAAAATGTCCGCGATTCTTACACTTGAAACTTAATAGAAGGGTTTCTGAAAAATTACTAAAAGTCGGTTTTTCCAAGTGTCAGGTAGCTTACCTCTGATAGTTAAAAAGCATATATAGTATGTGTTACGTATACTATACTTTTTAACCATCAGGTTTTCGTGAAAAATTTTTTTTTCCAGTTTTCTTTGGGAAATGTTTAAAAAGTTTTAAAA
>NW_011967113.1:135788-137794 GCF_000949405.1 Vollenhovia emeryi | reverse complement strand
GAGGTTACACCTGAGTTTTCGAGATGAGGGCGTTTTACAAAAAATGTTTCAAACAAAAGTTACTTACTTTTCAACGAAGCGTCAGAATCTGCAATACAAAGTATGGATTTCTATTTCAAAAATTGGACCTGACTTTTAAATGACCTTGAAAATGACTCCGAGCGACCAATCTTCTACCGCTACTAAATGAACCATACAACTTTTGTTTAAAACATTTTCCCCGAAACCGCCGTGGTTCCGAGATGTTTGAGTGTGAAAGTTAAAATGGGATACCCTGTATATGTAGTAAGACAATTTTTTTTTAATTCGATAGAGGAGAATAAGAATTATTGATTTTATTTTGATATTGACTTATTTTTACACATCTTTGAAATGATAGAACGTTCCCATACAGCACAGATGGTTGCAATTGCATTGCAGAAACGTTGCAATCTTGCAGATTGCAGTGCAATCTTGCAGAGACATTGCAGGGATATAAACTGCAAACTTTCGATAGCAATATTGCAGCAATGTTTAAAAAATAATAAAAATACTATATTTTCTGTTTAAAAAATTTTTCTAACTACGAGACTTTTATAATGTTATTTTCGTTGATACCAATAATGCGCAAATTATTAAGTACTTGATCAGTGCGGTGTTGCTCGCAATCTCCATCTATTGCGAAGCGACATAATCTCCTTAGGTTTCTTCGCAATAGCTTGCTGTGTATTGAAAAAGGCCCGGATGCATATGTAATTAGTAAATTCTCTGCTTATGTAAAACAACAACAAATTATTCCAAAAATATTGCACTGCAACATTGCCATAATGTTGCACTGCAATCTCTCTAAGGGCGGACATTTCAACGTTGCTGCAATCCTCCAGAAACGTTGCAGCAATGTTGCGCAACGTTGCTGCAATATTGCAATCTTGCAATGTAACATTTCTGCAATCTTCCTGCAATCTTTCTGTGCTGTGTGGGTAGTAACAGTGCGCAGGACAGGATGGAAAAATACGGTATATGGATTCACATTAGTATATTATGATACATGTGCGGGAAATTGGCTATTGGACACGAGTAGCGGGTGGGCGCACTCGCCTTCGGCTCGCGCGCCCATCCGCACGAGTGGCCAATCTCCCGCACATGTATCACATACTATTTTATATTATAAGTGCACGGAAAAGTACCTCTTTTTTGACAGTTACGTGTAAAAACTTTGAGGCTAACCTGTCATCTGTCGAAGACGGCGTGTGGAAGAGAGATCGGCAATTGTGCTGGGAGATAAACAAAAACAGCGCTAAAGTGTGCGGTAATAATTTTACCGCACGGCTTTTTCCGCACAGTTGACGCCATGTTGCGTGCAAACTGTATTGTGTCGGCAAATGTCTATTTTGGGCACGAAAAACTGTCAAAAAAGAGGCACTTTTCCGTGCACGTGTGATATAAAGTAATTTAAGTGGCTACCTCCAGCTGTGCCAGCTTCTAAATGGCGTTTACACTTGTGATTGAAACACAATTAATGTTACGTGACGACGCTGAGAGACGTTTGGACAATTGTGGGGAACGAAAGAATCGTCGAACGCTGCGATCGCGCGATTCCAGACCAACGAAGCACCGTGACATCGAACACTGCTTTCCGCCTTCTCTCTCCCACTCGGCAAGGATCCGACTCGATTATATAATTTAACCTGTAATTTATCCGGCGTGGATATCCGCTGGAACATCTAGAGTTTGCGGTCCAAACTACTTCACGAAACCCACTTTAACACGCTGCACTCGCGATGCAACGTGTTCCGCACATAATGATAAGCGTCAAAATTACCACCGCAGCCGCAATGCGAGCCGCGTAAGAAATAGTTAAGGGTAATTTGTAGCCGATGTTAGCAGAGCTGTCCAAATTAAAACGCGCGCACAGGATACTCCAGGCCCGCCGTCCGTCGTATCAATCACGCGCTTTTCTTTCGACGCGCGAGATCGATGCGTGAGATAAACACGAACGGATATATGCCGTTTAAGGGGATGCTAAA
>NW_011967113.1:132294-135550 GCF_000949405.1 Vollenhovia emeryi | reverse complement strand
CCTCTTAAGCCAAATAAGCTATTTCTATGCAGATAGAAATCTGCCTTACCGAATTACAAAAACTTATCTCTAACATGAAATTAAAAGTGCGCGAATCTCCGGCAATCTTTCACGGGAGGATTCATCCGGAAAGGCGATATCGCGAGACGAACGGCGAGCAACGCGCATTTCCGTCTTATATGTGTATATACATCAGCGAATATTCTGATCGTTCTTAGGGAGGGGAATCTGCTCCCGAAGGACAAAGCAGGCAACTGGAAAGTTAAATAGAAGCCGGTAATAACGAACCCAGAACGTGCTTCAATTGCAGGCGCACTATTTTCATATTTATCCCTTCCGCCGTAACGATACGCCGGGGCTAAGGAGCCCGTCTTTGTCGTCAATTAGCAGGACTCGAAACGCAAGAAAGGATGAATTGCACAGTTTCTTAACGATACCGAAAGAAGACGGTCATTACGGCTACCGTCGTGCATAATGGCGTATTGATAAGGATTGTTCTTTAAAGACTTGTTCGCGATTGTGAGAGGCGGCTCTAATAAGATCCTCCCGGGCCTCGACAACAATTAAAGGATTAAAACATTTTTCTGCGACGAGTCCACCCTCGTTAGACGATTTTGCTTCGCTAAAGGCGAGAGAAGGATCCACGATAAGTCTAGTTCGAGGGAGAAACCGCCGAGGGCATTAGTTTGGGCATTAGGACTTGCTGGAGACTTACAAAGATATAATAAGATAAAATAAGATAATAACTCCCTCGGTCTAGTTGGTTGGCCCGAGAAAAGAGTGTTGCCAATGTGTAAAATGTATACCTTATTTAGAAGAGACGAGGCGAAGCCTTAGACTGTTTCCTGCGACATCTCAGGTTTTCCCATGGAAAACACGTAGAGGCGCACAAATCGCGGATGTGCGCGACAGGTACGCGTGAAACCCATTCAAATTTGAATGAAAATTAAAAACTGTTGCGCGAAAACCGACGCGGAAAACACGCTCGATTTATAAATTACAGTGTACAACGCGGTTTTAATAAAATTCGCAGTCTCTGTTTTTTAGGTTGACCAGGCCGCACGGCCTGAACAATTAGTTTTTTTTTCAACTCGCCAACGGACCATTAAGCGAACGCGCCTTGTTTCCAATTTATTTTTAAGCAATTTCCCAACCGGTGATTATTGTTCGGCGAATTAAAAGTTAGTTCGCGTAACTATGTTTGCCGTTTTAAAAAAGTTATTTTTACGCTCCTAGCGTTTGTGAAGAAATTTATCAACTTGTCGATAAAAGTCCGTTTAAAATGCTTTGATCGTAAAACAAGCGATACTGTATTAAAGACGCATCGGATTTAGCACGCGGCGCTACGTACACGTCAGAGAAATTATGGGACAGAGCGTGAGTTCGAGCTTCAAATTGTATGACAGAAGACTAGAACGTGATGGCTTTTACCACCCGAAAAAAATGTTACAACGTTCAATTATACAGTTTCCACGTAGCGCGCAGTGTACCATTTTCTCAATCTTCTTAAGATAAAAATATCGTCCTCGCTTAATTACTCGGTCTTTTAATAATTATGCACAATTATGCGTAACGATAACGCGCTCTCTTGAAAACTCGCGGGATCGTTATCGAAAAAAATCGAGCCACCACCGGAGACGGTGGTGCAAGGAGAAGGAAGACGAGGAGGAGCGGGAAGGAGAGACGACACGTACAAATGCGCTCTTAATATTAACCCCTTCGAGCGTGCGGTAGCTATAAGCTTTGCATGTCCTTTTGAACCACCGGGGGAATTTTCCTAACGGAAAACCTCACCGAAGATACACAAAAGTTCGTTAACACTTGCTGAAAAATGTATATTTATAGACGCGGGGTATGTCCAGTGTTACTTTTTTCTACACAAATATTTTTACGCGCGCAAATTTGAAAAGGAGAGAAAGAGCCTTTACAGGACGCGGAAAGATAAAGAAAAGTAATGGTAAGAATTTGTAATTTTTATTTTTTCCCCTCGGCTAAATGCTTCGAAGAATGTATATCGGAAGATCTGAGAGATAATAATGGAACCGAGACACAAGGAGACGCGGGATGAACAAGCGTGCAACATTTGAAAAAAACGTACGACAGCTAATAAAACGTGTAAGAAATGGAGTATTAAATTTATAAAAAAAATTATTAATAACACGACGCCTCTGCAGTCTCCTTTTAAAAAGGGACGCGAAATCGGATTATCGCGTCCCTTTGACATCGGAGATGGCGGAGGCGCAGAATATTGAATTAAGAATGTAAACAACAGGGGTTTGATGCAAGTTCTCAAACAGAATTGTGTCCACCCTGTATGCACTGGGGTGGCGGCAAACGCGGTATATAAAGTCGACTTTCGTTCCGGTTCCGTAAACCGCGAGTATATCCCCAGGACTTTTCCTTTATAATCGCGTTGGCTTTATCCGCCGAGAGGACCTCCGCGCGCCACGGAAAAGTCCACAAGCTACTTCCCGATTTACGCGAAACACGGAGAACAATTTTCATAGAAAAAAATCCGGCCATTCGTTTTACGCGAAACTGCTCCTTTTTTTGCCACGTGGCTCGTCGGGGAAATTCCCAACATTCTACACGAGTGCGCAATAGCGTATAAACGAGGCTTAAAAAAACATGAGCGTATTATACCAATGTCATTCTTTGAAAAGATACAACGCCGTTTGATAAACCGCTCAAGATAACAAAATCCTGAGGACATGCTTGGGAAAAATTTACGAATCGCGCGATCAATTTCAAAAAGGTAGGTACGCTTCCGAGAGCATTAATTTCGCTAAATGCGCATATACTAGTCCGACGACGAAGAAGCAGCCATGTCTTAAGGGAATCCTAAAGCCGTCTGTTTTATCGACATTCTTTGTTAGAAGTAATCTTCTAATTGGCTTTATAGAAATGCAAAATTCCTTTACGGAATTAAAGTACGCAGCAAAATCCAGACTATGCTGGTCAACTTTATATCAAGAACGAAAAAAAATGAAAAATTTACTTTTTCTGGTACATTTGACAATATTTGCTTGATACAAGAATTCTACAACAAATATATACAAAATGAGACCAGCATACTCTAGGGACAACATATAAGAACAATATCGTGCAAAGAACTAAGATTAATAGCCTAGGAAGCCAGATTACTTCTAATAAACGCAAGTCCAGAAATCCAAGTCTAGAAGAAGAGAAAAAGAGATAGTTGCAGGCTTTTTCGAGAGAGATCGCTGCTAAACATCTGTCAGATTGTCACACTGAC
>NW_011967113.1:124403-132113 GCF_000949405.1 Vollenhovia emeryi | reverse complement strand
CTATAAAGTAAATATTATTTTTACAGTATATAAAAATTTACTCAATTTATTGAAATAAATACTTAAATGAAAGAAATGTATGCTTTTAATTTAAGTTAATATGCCATTAGGAGCCACCTAATGAATAAATTTCTTGAATAAAGTAATATTTTTTTAAATCAAGATATTTTTTTTGTCAGTGCAGTAAAGTCGTGATGTTGACGATGCTAGAATTCGATCCAAAATCTCAGTCTGAGCAATGTGTAGCTAATAAAATTGCTGCTTTTTCGTAAAAGTTGCAAATTGATTGGCTATAAATTTCTCGGACCGAGTAGAATAAAGTGGAATAAAAAAAATGTCTATAATTAACGTTTCTAATTCCGTCTCCTATCTTATCGACACTGATCGAGTTCGCCAGCGGCTTTAGGATCCCCTTAAGGAAAACGCGTAAACGCGAAATAGGAAGGAGGAGAATGGGGGATTCTTTATCCCAGCGAGAAGGGTCGAGTTCCTTGATCCCGGCGCTTGAGAGTTCCTTCGGCCCCGCCAACAAAGACCCCGCCTGTTTATGCGTGTTGCTGGCGAATAATAAAATATGACTAACACAATGTGTGAAAAGATGCTGAAGATGTATCGTAAGTGCGATGGATCTTGTGAACGGGACGCATTTACGTATCGCTTTTATAAAACGCGCGTCAGAAACGCAGGCTTATCTTGAGGAAGGAAAGGATATTTCAACAAATTACGATCGCGGCGTTTCAAAAGCGACGAGGCTACAAAGAATCAACGCTTTATGCCTGATACTTTATCACATAAAAAATTAATTAATTTTTCTCTAAAGTGCAAATAAGTCTACGAATCTTTTCAAATGAATTATCGCGCCTTTTTGGGGCAAAAATATCTCAAGCTATTCTACAGTGCTATTTAAACTTATCCTAGCGAGCGACCTCAGCAAGATCATATCGCTTACGAGGGAGTTATTTTCAGTCTACGGTATAAACTGGCCACCTTGTATAAAACGGCCGCCGTGGGACAACGGATTCATCGTCGTTAAATTAAGCGACGTCGCCGAGATCTCTCGCCCGGTGACTTTTCTTGGGTGTCTCTTTCATTTTTATTTATACACCTTCCGACTTCTCTGCTAAATGGCCCAGACGAGTTTCAATTGAAATTTTAAACAGACCCAGATAGGATATTGCCCGCTCGTTCAATGCGCTCACTTTAATCGGCCGGCCCGGCGTTAAAGGTTTAAAGCGATAGCGGAGAAAGAAAAGGTATATCGCGTTATTATATATAATTACGCAATTACGTTGTGGAACGCGACTGGCGAAATCGTCCCGAGTTCGACCGAGTGGCTCGTAGACCAACTGTCGATGTCCCGTGCAAGTTAGCGTAAGAATGTAAGAACGAATACGACATCACACGGGACGAACTTCCGGCCGCCTTAAGTTCCGCTCCACGCTGGAATGAAGTAGCAATTAGGCGCGCACGAACGCGACACTTGTTTTACAAACTTCGTTAAGCGTCGTGAATTTGCGCACGAATTCACGCTCGGCTGGGTATCGCTTAAGGGGAATTTACCGGGTTCACTCTTCGTCATCCTAGATCCAAATTGCATACACTGCGCACCAACGAATTCTTGTTTAAATGTATCTAGACAGAAATTAGTTGTCTCTAACATTGTTCAATGCGGTTATACGGTTTCGACAGAATGCAATTAACCCCGCGGTATTTTAAGGCGGCTGGATATTTTCAGCATAAACACTAGTTTAATCGAATAATGACTTTTCCGGCGTTAATAAAATTATAATATAGTAAAAAGGGTCCGCGAGGTTTTATTTATTTTTATTTCGTAGCGCGTCGAAGATAATTTATGAAGCACGTGCAATAACGTAAAAACACACATCGGCTGATCGTTGCGGTAAAACGATCCACTTTCGGGACTTGGCGCGTTGAACGAAGCGCGTACATTAACGCGGGCGTGCGCGCTAAATACTGTCAATAATTACAGAGAATATTCTGTAACAAAGAGTTGCCGGGGCGCATCCTCTGACACAAAGAGTATCCAAGCATAATTAGCTAATCGGCTGTATTATCTAATAACTAGGAATATTCATTTCGCGAGCAACAACGTTCATTCAACTAGATCCCTTTTGAACCGGCAATTCTCGATTACCTGACATCGCGAAAGTTTATTTAACAATGCACGCGGAACACGTGCGAACTACGCAGCACGATTTTCAAGTGCGTTCTCGCGCCAACATCAGTTGTAGCGAGCTTGCAAAGCCATTGGCATATAATTATTATCATTGTCAATAGGGGCAAAATTGTTCCGACCCCGCTAATTCCGCGACATAATCCAAACACGCGCTCGAGATTACGAAATAAAAAGTAAATATCGCAACTTCAACTTTCCCTTCGCCGTAGCACACGTTTTTATTTCAGCCGTTTTTTTTTTAAGCGCGAGCATAAATCCCCCCCGCGGCCGTTGAGTGTTAAATTCAATTTAGCCGAACGGCGGGTAAACACTGTCGACGCAAAAATTCTCTTTCTCGCCCCGTCCCCGGCGGGAAAAGCAACAAATCGCGCGGGGAACTCGTCGACACTAATTTCCCCGAGATTCACCGCACTGGGATTCCCGATAACCCGAAGGTCGATGCTACACTTCCCGGGACTCCTCTTTCTCCCTGACAAAAAGTCTGCTCGACGTCGCCGTCGTCGTCGTCGTCGATGGCGACGCCGACGTTGCCCCGATCATCGTGTCCGCCCTAAACTAAGAAGAGGGTGGACAGAGTGACCAAAGTAAACCTCAAGAATACGGTATCCGGATCACATCCTCCGATCGAATGGCGAATGGGGTATAGGACACATGCGTGGCAACAAATAAATTCGTAACGAAAGCGCAACGAATTTATGGATGTTGGACCCTAGCTCGCATTGAACGCGAGCGATGTGTTTTCGATTTGTAATTCTTCGGATCCCAACGAAAAAGAGGAAGAAGAGGTATAAAGAACTCCAAGGGAATGTTTAAGGATAGGCTGAACGCCGGCGCGCGATCTCGACGTTATCTTCTCTTCTTTTCACGCTGTTATCGCGATTATCTCGGCTCCATTTTTTTTTATCTTACTTTTGCACGCTCCCGAGATCTCGTCCTCCCGAGTGCGGTGACCCCTCGGGAGGCGAAGGGACGAACTCGGAGGGACGAGCGCGTCGTTTAATTTCGGGGAACTGATTACGAGATGCGATTAATGATTTGTTGCTAGACGCCCGTCTACACGTGACTGTGTTTGCATACGTAACGTACGTTACGTCTATCCGCGACGTTCTGTCCGCGAGTTATCCGGGTGTGACGGAATCGCATGAGGACGCAACGAGATATGCATCATTTCGCGACACGTCATTTAAATACCATAGACGTCCAATTGTCGTAGATAGAAAATCCAAAAAAAGGAGAAGAAAAACGGAAGCGCGCTATCGAATGTACATTTGATTTCAGGACGAATGATATCGAAGTGCGAACAATTTGGCTAATGTATATATTGAATATTATTTATATTACAATTAAACGCGGGAAATTATCGATTATCGCTATTTGGTGACTAACTAAGCCCGCAAATTGACTACAAATGCGCTAATTATGCGGCTAGTAATTCGAAACGGCACCCTCGATCGAAGAAATCGCCGGGCGTTCGACCGATTGCGAATCGCATCTAGTAAATGTCCATAAATATGCATATATAATATCTGCTCGGCGCGAATCAAGTGCGATGTTGCTGTAATTTGATTCGGCTGCCGTGCGAGTATTGCGCGCTATCGGATTTCCATTTTAAAATACCGAAAGTCGGATGTATCGACCGTGTAACGGAATCGCAATCCGCATCGAGGGCGGTAACGATAATCGTCGAAGGGAAGTCACGATTCGCGGCTGTACAAGAGCCGTAGTAAAGCTGAATCCTCATCTTTTTCCACTTAAAAAATCCGGTACCGATAGCGTACGTACAATATTGTTACACGAAACACTATAGTGGTAGAACACGTTACGCTTGTCGAAGAAAAACAAACGGACTAGGCAAATACAATACCTGTAATTATTTCTATATTATTTCTGTGTCTATATACTTCAATATAAATATCAATCTTGAAAAATCCAAATCCTTGTTAGATTTATAAAATGAAAGTCCTCGAGTACCGCTCGAAACGCAGCCCCAATTATTCCTTTGTGAAAAATCGGGACGAGAAATTGAAATGTATCGAGGGCGAAAGCAGAGTTTCTCTTTTACATCCCGGCTGCGAGAGACTCGAGGGCAAACTCAATCTGGAGCAAACGTTCCATTACGGGAATGGCCGTGACAGCCGGCGGACACGACAAAGCCACACGGCGACGTACACACGTATCATCTAGTAACGTCGGTACATCCGCGCATTTATAGCCTATAATCCCGGCGCTGTGCAGTACATAAGACGGAGCATCACCTAATCTAACGTCCTGGCATCGCGCGCCGAGCACAACGGGGTCGACGCTGGACCGAGATCTAAATTGGAGATCAGTCCGCCGTCGGAATGGTCGTCGGTCAGTCCCTTAATGGGAAACGCGGCGACGAACGACGCCGGATTAAGTGAATAAACAGGGAAATAATGCGTCGGCACGCGGCAAACGCAACAGGATTTCGTCAGCGCCGAATTGATGCGATTATCAGGAAATACATTCGCGGCTCCTCGCGCTGACATTTTCGACACATCTCTTTAAATCCTTTCGCATTCAACAAAGCGTGCTTGAAAAAATCTCTCTTGAGTTATTAAAGTCAAATAGAACTGTATAAAGAAAGTCGTTGAAACTTTGACACAAAAGTTGCAATGAATAATATCGTAAAATATAAAAATTATTAGTGAACAGAGTGGAAACTAAGCGACGTTCGCCGGAACTTTCTGGCGTAAAATGGAGGAAATACGAACGCGCTCAGTTCGGCGATGCGAATGTCGCTGTTCGTTGATAAAAAAAATAGTAAAAATTCGTAAATAAAAGATTTCAAGTAAAGGTCCATTTACACATATTCATGACGAATTAGTACCATATCAGTGCCGTGTCAGTGATGTTTATGATATATCAGTTTGGACTCAGTGATTTTCAAGATGGCTCAAGTTTACGGACGACGAATTGGCAATAATTGTTATGACTTTAAATAAAGAAGAAGCAAATAAGATTGAACTCGAAGACGGGACTGTACCGAACGTCTATGAACCATCCCATACAACACAAAAGCTTGCAACAACATTGCCGCAAGATTGCAACATTGCATCTTGCAGTGTAATGGTACATAGATATTGCAGATACATTATTTTACAATATTACTTTTGTAATGTTGTAGCAATATTATTTTAAAATATTGATACAATTATGTTTGTAATATGTATATTGTTTCCTCATATCACTTTTAGAATTTACTAGAAATTACAAAACGCGCATTTCGCGCGCGCAGTTTGTAGTTCAGCATTGTATATTTTTAAGAATTTGTATACATGCAAAGAGAAGTAATTGTATGCGCAACGTCAATTTAAAATAAAAAGTAATTTTTCACTCACTGATACGACTCGCAATAGCACAGTTGTACATCGCCAACTAAGTATATATGTTAAACTGTAACAATACAAATATGCATATGATTATAGACTAATCATGTAAAATTGAAATTATTGTATCAAATATACTTTATATTTTATATTTAAAAAATAGGCATTTATTAAAATAATTATATAGAATGCTGAAAAAGTCTTCCTTTTAAATATAAACTGACAAAATTTTATACGTATAGTTTTGTCTCTAACACTTATTCGAATTCTCGTTCGAATCATTTGACTAAATAAAAAAAACAGAACAGATGCTTTATTTTGCACAAGTAGCAAATAAATAAAAATGTAAGACACTTACCTTACGATTTCTCCGCCGTTGCCCGATGCCTCCCAGGCCTCCTCCTCCTCTCAGATTTCCTCGTTGCACTCACATAACACTCACTCGCGAAAATCATCGATCGCGCGAAATTTCCGGCACTCCCGTACGCGATGTGAAATACCGCGAAACGCACGAAATGCCATTAACAAATAGGTATCGCGTGACTTTCTATCATACAAATTACTCAAATTAACAACTTGCATTTTTGATTCGGAAGAATGGATAAATCACTTTTGAATTGGCGATATAAAAGGCAACACAAGCATCGGAAGCATAATCTGCAGTAAAGAAATAGTTATTAGTCCGTAACGAAACGATATTTTACAATCTTTGTCATTTAATCTAATCCTTGAAACGAAATCGATAGATAATTAAAAGCGCGGTGCGTAAACGAGATGTAACCGCGACAAACTATTTACCACGGTTTACATTTATAATTTAGATGAGTTAGTCTCGTGAAATATCTATACGTTGATAAAGAGCCGTCGCCTCAACATGCAATTCGTTTCTCATTGTTGTAGAAACTTAATAATTAATCGAGGAACGATTAATCGAGGAATAATTAATTGTTACTAATAAAGGTGTGCAAATCAATAGTGTCTTATCCCTGCATTCATCGTGATCGAGTCTTGGAAACCGATAACGCAAAAGTAATGCTACGCACGGAGCGACTCTCGCCACTGCTTGCCGGCACGACGTTCGGCGAGCGAGTGAGAGCGCGGCGACCTCCAGGTAAACTTTGGCCCGCGTAACGTCGTACGATACCGCGCCGAGTGAAAAACAACAAAAAAAACGTTGAGAATTCGTTGTCCCGCCTACGAAATGGAAAATTCCGTACTTAATATTTTACATTACTTTGTTCCGTGACTGTTACTACGTTTTGTGTATCATTCTGCGGACTTATTGGTACCGATTAAATAAACGATTAATTCTGTTTAATCGAAAAAAATGTATCGGAACAAAAATCATTGTTACTTAAATTCTAACTACTAAGATTAGAGATTTTATCTCAATAGTTGGTGTATTCAAATGTATATTTCTAAATTGCAAATCTTCATTTACTATGAATTTAAAAGAGAAGTGAAGCACACCGCGCTTTGAGAAAACATATATTATATTAACCGTCTCGTTCTCGATGATAAAGAATACCAATGTAGTACTGCTTGTCAGTGCTTAATTCCACAACATATTTAGAGTGCAAGTCATTCAAATTTTTGGCGCCCTTCCGCCTATCTCTTCCTGTTGCCGCTTGAGCTCTACCTTCATATTGTTTTGTTGTGCGAAGATTTCACGACGTCATTAGCAGTGCAAGAAGGAAAAACATCAATTAAAATCTCAAGGATTATGGCCAACTCAAAGAAAAGGAAGCGATCAAGATCGCTGTCTCGAGATAGACATAAATATAAAGACTTTTATAGAAATATACAATGTAAATGTATGGACATATTTGGTACATAATTTTATATAATTCTATATATTTATACATGCTTATGCATAAAAATTTTTTTATCGGGTTGCTGTCTACTTCGGCTGTTATACTTATTATCAAATGTTCCACACAGATATAAAATATCTTGAATATTTAAAAATTTAATCAGGAATTTCAACGTAAATAAACATATATATATGTATGTATAAACTGAACCCTTGCACCGATTAAAGTGAAATACAATACCAACCCTCTCCTAATGACACTAAATAAATGTGCCAAAGTAGAGGGCGATATCTCAAAAATTGCGGAGGAGAGAGCGCGAACAATTTTTGGGCACACACACACACACACA
>NW_011967113.1:109336-123538 GCF_000949405.1 Vollenhovia emeryi | reverse complement strand
TTTTTTAAAAAATTGTTTTTTTGAGTTTTTAAAACATTCTAAACCCATTGGCAATGAAACCTGGAAAAAAATTTTTCGCATGAAAACAAAGCTTCCTCTATGAGGAAGCAAAAAGAGGGTTCCATATAAAAATTTCAAGGTGATCTATAGATAACCTTGATAAAGCCGTTCAAGGTCATACTGATATTACTATGAAATGCGCCACTGAAAACGATACAACTTTAGTGTTTAACATTTTTTTCTATCTAGGATATTTAAAAAGTTATTCAGGGATTAATACGAGGTACCGTAAATTTCAGTCATCAGAACTCCAAAAGTACTTAACGAAAACGTACTTTATTATATCGTTTTGGAAAGCTGTTGAAATAAGCTACAAGAATATGTAATGAAAAAGGAGGGTTCCGCATAAAAAATTGAAGGTGATCTTTAGATAACCTTGATAAAACTATTCAAGGTCATACTGATATTACTGTGAAATGCGCCACTAAAAACGATACAACTTTAGTGTTTAAGATTTTTTTCTATCTTGAATATTTAAAAAGTTATTCATGAATTTCAAGGAAAATATACATATATATGTATGTAAAAACTGAACCGTTGCACCGATTATCGTCAAATACAATACCAGCCATCTCTTAATCACACTCAATAAATGTGCCAAAGTAGAAGGCGATATCTCAAAAATTGCGGAGGTGAGAGCGCGAACAATTTTGCGAACACACATACAGACACACAGACTTTTTTTAAAAAAATGTGTTTTTTTGAGTTTTTAAAACATTCTAAACCCATTGGCAATGAAAACTGGAAAAAAATTTTTCGCATCGAAACAAAGCTTCCTCTATGAGGAAGCAAAAAGAGCGTAGGACGGAAAAACAGATCCAAGAGATGCAGAACCGGATAACTAACCTAACAAATACGGTTAAGCAATTCATAGAAAACTCAGGAAAGATATCCCTCCCGACAACAAGTCAAGCGGATATCTTGTCCCACTCGGGAATAGATAAATCCGATGGTAGGTAAAAAACCACAAGTCGGTTAATAGTGAGAATTTGTGTACAAGTTCAATAAGAACCTGGTTTCACAAAACTACACAACAAGTGTACTTCTCACACTGAAAACATCAGTACTCTCCTGTTCCATACGAACGTTGAGTTATCAAAAAACCACACGTTTTTTGATAGTGAGCGTTTCGTAAATAAGTTCAATAAGAACAGTTATTACGAAACTGCACAATAAGTGCGGCTCAGGTTAAGTAATAATAATAAGAATAATAGTAATAACAATATTATCATGATTACATTCAATAAGAATTTACAAAACTACACAAGTGCTGAACGGTCTATTACCTTTACATAAGTTGTTGAATTCCTTGTTATTATTAAATTTCAGAGATCTCAGTACAGGATACGACTGGGAAACCAGATCGGTCCCCGAACAGTTCTCCGATTACAACTGAAGAACAGCCCAATGAGGACACTAACAGAGAGGAAATTAAAAAGCTATTAGGAATAGATCCTAATGATTCTAAACAATTAAAACTTAACTTTCATGAGGAATTAAGAAATACATGGACAAAATGGATGAAAGACGGCCTTCCGGAAGCGAAGAAAAAACAAATCTTAGAATTGTACTCACGGAAGGAAGAATTTTATACGGAGGCCCCGAAATTAAATACAGATATCATCCCAGCTCTGACAGATATCGCCAAAAAGAGAGATGAACATTTTGTGAACACGCAAAACTGTGTAGGAACGGCAATTTCGGCCTTGGGCGCAGCAATTTCAATGATATTGGAGACACCAGAAGAGGGTATAGATAAGGAAAAATTCTCCGATCTTTTGTGCCATGCAGGTCAACTTCTGACAGAGATTTTCCACGAACACTCAATTGCAAGAAAATCATTTATCACTCCCTTGCTAAACAAGTCGCTCAAACCAACACTGGACACAACAGTCTCAGATGAATGGCTGTATTCAGAAAAATTCAGGGATTTAGTTAAAGAAGCCAAAACTATTGAGAAAGCAGTAGGCGGCCTTAAACACCTAGAAAAAACCCAGAAGTCTCAATTAACCCCTCGTAGGCAGGGAAACTGGAGAACCCCACATGCGAACTGGAGGCAGGTGGGGAACTATTCCAAACGACCAATGTTCAGGTTCAGACCCAAAACCCAGGGAACCAAACGAGAACCTCAACGGAAATCTACGACAAAGACGACGAGCCACTCTTCATCGAAGAAATAATTAAAGTAAGAGCTACTGCGGGACAGGTTAAATTTTTTATTAATGCTTGGAAGGAAATTACGGATGATAAATTCATTCTAAACTGTATAAGAGGATACTCAATTCAGTTTAGGGAACATCCCAACAACCGAACATCTTAAAGGAACCATCCTGGTCATCAGAACAAACTTCACATTACAGGACTGCAATAGCGCAGTTATTAGCTAAAAATGTGATAGAAGTATGCGCAGAATTGAATGACCAATTTATTTCCCCTTTTTTCCTCGTTCCAAAACCGGATGGCTCTAATAGATTCATTATCAATCTAAAAGAACTGAACAAGTTTATAGACCCGATACATTTTAAGATGGAAGACATCAGATCAGTTAGAGACTTAGTTAGAAAAAACGATTTTATGTGTACCCTAGACTTGAAAGATGCATATTATCTAATTCCGGTTAAAGAAAGCGATAGAAGATTTCTAAGATTTCGTTTCGAAAAGAAACTATACCAATTTAATTGTTTACCCTTCGGATTATGTACAAGTCCATACATTTTCACAAAAATTATGAAACCAGTTATTAAGTGTTTAAGGAGCGAAGGTATTACATGCAGGGTTGTAAACCGAACCGAACCATTGAAGTGTATCCGCTCCGAGAGAACGGATCAAAATTTCAATTATAAAATCGTTCCGATCCGGAGCGAACCATTTTTGATTATGATATTACATGCAGTATTTACCTTGATGATAATTTGATCATAGAAAAATCAATAGAAAAATGCAGTAAAAATGTTGATAAAACGATTAATCTGCTAAAACAACTAGGATTTATCGTAAATTATAAGAAAAGCTCCTTAACACCTAGTCAAACATGTAAATACTTGGGATTCATAATTAATTCAGTATAAGATTACTGTCTGGAATTGGATAACGAGAAGAAACAAAAAATTGTATCATTACTAGAAAAATTTCAAGTTAACAATTGGTACAAAGTTCGCGAATTTGCAAAATTACTGGGAACCCTGAACGCGGCCTGCCCTGCAGTAACATACGGATTCATATACTGTAAAAGATTAGAGAGAGAAAAATTTCTAACCTTGAAATTTAATGGTTACAATTTTGAGGGAAAAATTCGTATCAATAAACCAATGTTTGATGACCTTCAGTGGTGGAAGAGCAATATTATAACGAGTTCCAACCCTATTAGAACACAAAATTACGCTCTAGAAATTTTCTCAGATGCATCTAGAACGAGTTGGGGCTGTTTTTGTAATGATATGAGCACTCACGGTACATGAAACGAGGAAGAAAGAAAACATCACATTAATTTTCTGGAACTATTGGCAGCATTTTTCTCACTTAAGTGTTTCGCATCAGAACTTTCTAATAGAGAAATTCTGTTAAGGTTAGACAATTCTACAGCCATCTGTTACATAAACAGAGCGGGTGGAGTTCAGTTTCCGCATCTAAGCGAGCTCGCGAGAAAAATCTGGCAATGGTGCGAAAACAAAAAACTATGGATTAGAGCCTCTTATATTGCCTCCAAGGAGAATGTTGAAGCGGATGCAGCGTCTAGAATCACAAATCTGGATACGGAATGGGAGTTATCTGATAGATATTTTAATCAAATCGTTAAAAACTTTGGAATGCCCTCGGTGGACCTATTCGCTACTAGAATAAATAAAAAATGCAAAATGTTTTACTCCAGATTTCCGGATCCAGACGCATCATCAGTAGATGCTTTCACAGTCTCCTGGAAGAACAAAAATTTTTACGCGTTCCCCCCCTTTGCGCTCATCTTACGTACTTTACGAAAAATTATCCTTGATCAAGCAGAAGGGGTGGTTGTGGTACCTTTGTGGCCATCACAACCATGGTATCCTCTATATAAGTCACTTCTTGTTTCAAAATTACTAGTTTTTAAACCAAGTAAACATCTTTTGATATCACCTTACAGAGAAAAAACACATCATATGATATTCCACCTTTCCCTGGCGGCAGGAAAATTATCATATCGGCATTGTCTAAGAAAGGCGTAAGAGAGGACTCCATGGGTACCATGATTACTTCAATCACTAACTCTACATTGAATCAATACCAAAGTGCCTTGAAGATGTGGTGGGACTTTGCCCATAACAGAGGTCTGGATGTTTATAACGCCTCAACTGCGGACATTCTAAGCTTCTTATCAAAAAGATTCAACGATGGCGCAAGATATAGCGTCTTAAATACAAGTAGATCAGCGATTTCTTATAGCGCGCTTCCTAAAAGGGGTTTTTAAGTTAAAACCGACAAAACCAAAATATTCCAGTACTTGGGATACATCTCTGGTGCTAAATTACATTAAAGACCTGCCTCCGATGTCTCAGTTAAAAATTAAAGAGGCAGCAGAAAAACTAACAACATTGTTAGCATTATCAACGGCTCATAGACTACAAACCCTAGCACTAATCGATATTGAGAACATTTCAAGATCGACGGCTGGGATTACAATAAAGATACCGGACTTGATTAAAACATCTAGACCAGGATCCTTCCAACCCGATTTATACTTACCTTTCTTTAAAACAAAACCCAATCTGTGTGTAGCAACCTGAATTCTGGAATATTTAGAAATCACAAAAAACTTAAGAGACAAAAGCAATAAACGTTTATTAATTTCAACAATTAAACCACATGGTCCAGCTAGTCCACAAACAATAGGACATTGGATAAAATCCTTACTAACAAAAGCAGGAATTGACACAAAGGAATTTTCTGCATACAGCACTAGACATGCAGCGGTGTCGGTTGCTTTCAATAAGGGCGTTGATATTGCAACAATTAGACGTACAGCCGGTTGGTCGGCACAATCTCAAACCTTTATGAGATTTTATAATAGACCGATACAACCATCCAATGATCACTTTGCGCGAGCAGTTATATTATAAAAAAGATAAATAATAAATAAAGATTTGAGTTCTTGTATACGCTAAAAATCTACATTGGTATTCTTTATCATCGAGAACGAGACGGTTAATATAATAGAACGATTGAACGAGCCCGCCGAAGGCGTTCGAAGATGATCAAAGTCCCTCCCTTCAGAGCTACCCAAAAATTGTATACCCAGGATCATCAATAAAACGTCGACAATAACTCAATCTTTATCATACAGGAAATGTCTATGACATTTCTATTATGTTAAACAAATGGGGCATACCAAAACAATATGAAGGTAGAGCTCAAGCGGCAACAGGAAGAGATAGGCGGAAGGGCGCCAAAAATTTGAATGACGCACTCTAAATATGTTGTGGAATTAAGCACTGACAAGCAGTACTACATTGGTATTCTTTATCATCGAGAACGAGACGGTAAATATAATCTCGATCGAACGAGCCCGCCTTCGGCGGGCTCGTTCGATCGTTCTATTATGCATACATTATATTGCTATGTTGCTGTAATATTACATTATAATATTTCTGGAGGCGGACATTTTACCGTTGCTGCAAGATTGCAGCAGCGTTGCAGCAACATTTCGCAGCGTTTAGGCAATGTTGCAATCTTGCGATAAATTATTGCTGAAATGTTGCTGAAACCTTGCTGTGCTGTATGGGATAAAGCTTGTTTTCTCTTACTGCACTGGTGAACTAGTGCAGCAAGCTAGAATGAGAAAAAATATACTTCTCTCGCCCTAATTTATTGCACTAGTTCACCAGTGTAGCAACAGAAAACAAGCCTATATATTTAAAAGAATAGACTGCGCGTGGAGGAGCTGACGTCGATATTAGAGACAGCGATAGCGTAAGTCGTTGTGTCTCTTTCTAATACGCGAGTTGATGGAGATGCGAAAACGGGGAGAATTGAACATCGTAACCTATGGTGACGACTCAGGGTGGAGTCCCATGGAGCGGAATACGCGGAAGCGGAATCAGCGGATCGCCAATCACAAGACCGTTTCGACGGAATTTTTGAAAGGGCTCTATCAGAATAATCTTGCGATTGGCGATCCGCTGATTCCGCTTCCGCGTATTCCGCTCCATGGGACTCCACCCTCACTCTTCTCTGTACGCCTCCCCACTCTCTGTGTGGTGTGCAAGAGAGAGAACACGACTTACGGACTATCTCCATCCTTCGTTAGTTGGCCCATAAGAACGCGCAGTCTATTCTTTTAAGTCTATAGCCGAGCAGAAATTTTAGTAGGGTCCTGGTAGGGGCCTAATAAGAATGCCTTAATGCCTGATCAGGCACTCATCAGGAACCCCTGACAGAGCCTTCACCGTAAATGTAACGTCAAAAATAAAAATTACCTGATCAGATTTTCCTTATCAAGACCTCATGATGACTTGCCCCTTGTTACGCCTTACAATTTCTAATAAGGGGGTAGGGCATCAGCAAGCTTTCTATTAAAGCAATTCAATTTCTTAAACTAATTTTGAAAGTGTGTTAAATTATATAGTCATCAAAAGTACATTTAGGTCATTGAAGTTTATCCATGATCCAGAACAACTCGCTGTCGGATCATATCGGCTCGCCTCTTATACTAATAAGGAATGAAAGAACTACTTACGGGAAAGACTAACGCGCGGTCGCCACGTCGCGGCAGTGAGTGGTACTAGTACTATATATTCAGGTTAACGTTTATCAAATCCTATGAGGGAATCAGGCGCGCAGGATCAAGCACATGTCAGGAATTCCTTATTAGGACATTCCTCACTTCCTTCCTATCAGGCCCTGACCATACATAAGGCATGCCTGATTTCATTTCTACTCGGGATGAGCCGAGGGGGAAGCCGCAGACCAAAATCTTGTACTACAATGCCCACTAATGCCCGATGGACATTACTTTATCTTATTATCTTATTTTATCTTATTATATCTTTATAATGCCCCAGCAAGACCTAATGCCCAAACTAATACCCAAAAAATGCCCTCAGCGTTTCCCCCTCGGTATAAACCCATCCATTAAAAAACAAGAAAACAATATTTGTTATCACTGATACTGACGGAAATTCACGGAACTGAACGGACACGTCACGAATATGTGTAAATGAACCTTTGATTGCGAGTCCAACACGTGATAAAATAATTTCTAAAGAATTCTTGTTTTAAAATCAGCTAACACAAACGTAAAACGAAGGAAATACTATAACGCGCTCCGTTTGGCGATGTGAATGTCGCTGTCGTAGATAAAAAAATAGTAAAAATTCGTAAATAAAAGATTACCAGTAAATCGCGAGTTCCACACGTTGTAAAATGATTTCCAAAGAATTCTTGTTTTCAAATCAGCTAACACAAAAGCGCGCAATTCTCCCAGGAAAAATTCGATTGTACGTTTCGCGACAGGCGACGGAAAATCCGTTATTGTCTTAAATTCGGCGAAAATTTTCGGAATGAACGTTCGAACTTTGCCCGTAAAACCCCCTCGACAGACGTGCAGGTGTCGTCCGACACGCGACGGTTCGGGATATCGCGGGCTGATCGCGGAGATGCGGTGCAGCGGCGGAATTTACGAGAGCCAGCGCAAGCGTGAACGCATAAGAAACAGATTAACGTTCTCGTGGATTAAGAGCCGTTACCGAGGCTGGCGGCCGAGAGCGAGCTTATGAGAACGCGTTAACGTTCACGGGTTTCTTCGCAGATGCGGGCTGCAGCGTGCTGGCTCGCTTCGGGGGAGGAAAACGGATACGCGCGCGCGCTCGCGCCGGAATAAACGCTTCTACGGGCATGAAAGTGTAAACAGAAGTAAAAACACACGGTGAGTGAGGCGGATGGAAATGGAAATTCTAATTACGAAAACGACCGTGTCAGCTGGAGAGCGTAACGAAGCTCGCCCACCTCGACAATGAAAGGTCAGCACGCGCAGCGAGGTTTATCCCGATGTCGGTGCGAAGATCGGGGAGCGCGACGGACGTTTTAACCCCTTAACTGATCGTACAGAGGCATGCCCCTCAAAGTATAATGGGAACGTGATGCCCCGTGTGTTGTCCGGCTCTTTTTGAATATTATATAAATGAAATAACATATCGTCGCCCGTGTAATCATCGCGGGAAAAAACATAGCGTTCTCCTCGATTTTAACGATATTTGGATACGTAGTAGATAACGTGTGCGGCGGATAAAGCAGATAAATATAAGAGATTTTTTATAGACGTTTCTATGCATATTAAGGGGCTGCGGCTTTTACGTCTCTCTAAAGCCTGACCTACAATGCGCTCTTTGTGTTTAGAAACATTTTATTTGGTTTTGTATAAGCAAATCAAAACGTATAAAAAATGTATCTACAATGTGCAATTGTACGATGTACAAATTTTTTAAATGTATTACAAATGAGAATATTTCTAGACGAAAAGAGCACATTGTAGATTTTTAAAAAGGATTTTAGATTAAAAAAAACGTTGATTGATAGATTCAAGTGTCGTGAGTAAAGGTTGAAAAGGTGAATATATCTTTGATAATCCCAAAAATTTGAAAATATTTAAAATTCTAATGATCCAAAAGAATGTATAATGAATCGGAGTGAAAAATTGAACTCTTGCACGTTTCGTTACATTTATGAGTAATACATGTTGTGTGTGTTTTTTCTAGTATATTCTGGAGTGCTGTTAGAGGTTGAAAATTAATGGATGGTAGAAATTTATTCTCCAGCAATATTCAGTTCACGATGGGAATTCTGCTGAATTGATGCCCACGATGATACTCGGTGAAATCGATCGCGCTGTAACGTGCCCTTAAATATCTAATTACAGGAATGAGTGCCTCGCCTGGTAGATAAAGCCGGGCAGGACGTGGCCAAGTAAATGACAGAACGGCCACCGGTACGTATATATTAAGCCGGATATATGTATATGGTAATCTTATACCACTAAAACCCCGATTGCGGAGGTAACATGATCAAATAGCATCCAGTTCGACTTGCTCCAGTTCATTTTTACGCTAATTAATTTTATTAATTACCCCGAATACGCGTAAACGGCATTGCACACTGTGAAAAATTCCATGTAAAATTACAATTATCATAGTGGATGATATTGAGACCATCTATGAAGGGTGTATATTTACATGCGTCAGTAAATTTACACCTTGTAGGTAAACTTATTACCTCACATAATAAGTAAACTGCTTGCTTTTAATTGTGTAAAGTTTACAATGTTGTGTAATTTGTCGTCATGTATAAACAATTATTTACACAACAAAAGGTCAAAAATTTTTTTTATAAAAGTATTGTATATAAATTAACATATTTCCGTTATTAATGGTGTAATCGCTACACTTATTATGTATGTAATTTTACATACGAGTACTTTTGTCACAGTGCTTAAAGGTTATAAAATATTTGTGGAAATTTTAAAAGTTCTCCTTTTTCTACACTTGTTTCACCTAGATGGAATAAATTACTACGACTATAATTAGTTAATCATGAGTGCAGTTAACTAATACAATCGATTTCCGTGTCAATTAATATTCGAAGACGAAGACACTTGTATAAGTTGGGCAGAATGTAAAATTAAAGTCCCGAAAACTTTCTCCGCGGAAATAGTAGTAGAGGAAAGTCCTCTATTATGAAATAGAGGTTTTTAATATGAGATAGCAGGTTTTCAACACTCAAATTCAATCACAAATTTCTTTTCGCAACGATTGCACAATCCAACAATGAATTTTCCTCTAAACAGATTTCCAAGGGCAATAAATTCCTGGTGGAATCAACTGATGGTGTCTATTAATTTGAAGCGATTGGGTCAGTTCAAATTTCTCGCTTCAAATTTCTCGATTAATCGGACCACTGTACGACGAGAGGTGCGTTATGGTGACCGAAAAATCCACGACATTTTCGAACCGTCTCGGCAAAACTCACCATTTCGGTAGTGGATTTGCACAATTTCTATGCGTCCGTGTATTTCTCTACGACTTAACCTCAATGTTTACACGTGACAGCTGTCCGACAACAACGCTGTACAACAGACACAAAAAATGGCGCTAAATTCAAAATAGGCGGTCTTATTGTTAGTGGGACGCCCTTTATTAGCCTCACACGCAGATCAAGTGTGACAAAAATTGGGGAACGTGGCCTATATGGGCACTTGCGATCACTTTGTCTCATTAATATTATTATCTCCATGATTTCTTTCTATAAAATCTTTAATTTGATTTTTAGGCTATACCATTTTAATATAAAAAACTAATGAAACAATTAGTTTGTATAAATACCCATTGTTATATTTGATGCAATTTGTTGATATCGCTACTATTGTAGAGAAGCCACTTTTGTAGAAAAGACACTTTTGTAGAGAAGATAAAAGTGTTATTTTTTTAACAAAATATTTCCAACTAATTAAATCGTACAGTTCTTGTTCGATTCGCACGCTTATACTTGGTTAACCTTACAGGCAGATTCTTTCCACAGTGTACATACATTGTCCTTTTTCCTTTCAATACATGGTATCAGCAACAACTGAAGCCGCGTCGCTAGAATGCCAAGTTTTCCCGTTACAAGTTTCGATGCGTAGCCAAGAAAACCTCCTCGTCCGTAAAGGTGAACGTTGCTCGGTGCGCGCGACGTAACATCGTACAAAATTTTTACTTCCGCGCGGCTCGCGAGGGACTCGTCAAACCTGGCGCAAAAAACTCGACATTTTTATATCATTTTATTTCTATGTAAATCGTCCGTGCGCGCGCGACTTTATTGAGAGCAAAATTTCGCGTTAAACGCGTTATGTAAATATCAGCGGGGCAAACTACTGTTTGCCAAAAAAGGCGTTTTAAAAACTACTATTTAAAAAACTACCATTTGTAGAAAAATATTTACGCACCTACTTACCGGACCCGCCGCGGCGCGCCGCGGCCGCCGCGCTGCGTTCTCGCCTCGGAGATAACGTCGGTGTTTCTCGCTTCAGATCCTCCCTCCAGGTCCAAAGTTACCATCGACACGTCCAATGTCCAACAGTCTTACACTCGGTTTGGCTCGCACTCCCGGCACTTCGCTTAAAAATCGCGCGACACTCGTAAAATTCGTTATCCGACGCGCACAGCAATCGAGCGGTCCGATCTGCAATGAATCGTTGGTTATTGTTATTACAAATCAGATTTTTTTTCACTCAGAAAAACGGCATTTTATGTAACACACGTCGCGACGTACTCGCACTTTATCTCGATTTTTCGAGCAAACGTTCCGCGGAGAGCCGAAGGCGCCTTTGAAGCCGCAAACGTATCGGAACCTCGAGTCAAAGTCTATCGATTCAGTCACGTCGCACAGATGAAAAGTCACGAGGCGTACATATTGTCGCGCGCGCGCGCGCGCCCTCGGCTAACTTCACTTCCCTCCGCCGCCGCGTCGACGATTCGAGACCCCAGATTCGCGTGCGTCTTGCGTGATCCAAGAAGCTCCCGCCCTCTCGCTGCTAGGAGGAAACGGCTCGAAAATAGTCTCGGATGAGATATTGCTCACTTGCTGTTCCGGAGAAATCACGGGACAAACGCGTGTGCACTGGTTAGTGGCACCGCGAGACACTCCGACTTTTCTCCCTTCTCGACCACATTCGAGGTCACATCGAACTGCTCGGACGACGTCCAAGTCCCGATGCTCGAGTATTTGTCTCGACAAAGTTCTCGTAGCGGAAAACGGGACCTCCAGTCGCTTCATTCGGACGATTATTACGGACGGAAAAGCCCTTAAAACCTTGTGTCCACGATTCAAGAACTGTGTCCAAGTTCTAGTTTCAAGAAATGCATAGCCAATCAACCTGCAGCTATTCCATAAAAGCCGCAAGGTGATTGGCTACATATTTCTTGGAACTAGAACTTAGACACAGTTCTTGGATCGTGGACACAAGGCTTAAGACCGAATCAGACTAGCAATTGCCGACTCGGATTGGATTGGGATTGGCGATTGACGATTGCCCTCTAGCCAATGAGAGTCGATTAAGCCGCTGGCTGCTTTGCTCTCATTGGCTAGAAGACAATCGTCAATCGCCAATCCCAATTCAATCCGAGTCTGCAATTGCTAGTCTGATTCGGCCTTTACGAGATACCGCTGGCGCCCACGCGCCTTCGCGCGCTTCGCAATTGTTCGCCGCGTGCGTCTTCGGCCGTCCTCGGCGTTCCTCGGGCGCGCTCGGCTCGGCGCCGCGTCGTCCCGCGATTTCAAAATTTCGCAGCGCGCCTCCCACGGCATTCCGCGCGTACCAATATCGTCGCGGAAATGGCTCGGAAACATTCTCGCGAGCCGCCCCCGTGCTGTCCGCCGGATTCTCCGCTTCCTGTTAAACGCAGGGAAGCGCGAATTAAATACGACGCACGCACGCACGCACGCACATCGGCGAACGCGAAGGCATCGCATTTCCATTAAACTCGGCGAACCGCGCGTTTTCCCCGAACGGGTCACTCGGCGCGATTTCGAAATGCGGGCTTGACGAAAATGTTGTCGACCACCCCTCCTTCCAGCGTACGTGCGAGGAATCTCGCGAAGAGGAGAAGGAGGAGGAGGAGGAGCGTCCACCGCCGCCGAGCGCCGAGCGCCGAATGGACCGAATGCCTATCGGGCGTAAACAAGGTCAGTCAATAGCGACGAAGCGACCTTGTTTACGCTTAACTGCCGGTTTCTTATCCCCCAGCCGCGGAAATTCCTCGATATTTGTGTTATGTAAATGTGTCGCCAGCCGAAAATGCGTCGCGCACGGGTCGGCAATACCTTTGGCGCTTCGATGAAACAGTTGCGACAAGTGACTTATAGCGCGAGAGAGGAAAAAGAGAAGAGATATGAGAAGTGGAATAAAAAAGCTTATCTGAAATCTACAACGGCGGATTTTGCAATTTAAATGTCGTAACGCGATCTCGGCGATTTTAATGCTGTATACTTGACACGAAGCAGGGAATAATTGGAATTCGTCGAACGCCGTATTTTTCACATTAGAACGGTTGAAACGATCGGTGATATTTAACGGACAGCGACGTATATTCTTCGTCGTTATCGGTGTTCTATGATTAAACGCAGAGACTATTCACGTTACGCGAGCTTTATTCGTAACAACTTCAAGTTCCGCCATTTTGAGCTGTCCGTAAAATACAGATTCCTCACAAATAGATGCGACACTTTCGAATTTGTATTTTGTTATTGCATTATATACATTGACGATTTCTGAATTAAACGTTTCCTGACGGATGGAAGTTTGATGTGAAAACGTATTCAACACGAGATTCATTAGCACCCACCAACGCATCCACGGAAATTGCACGCTACTTCTTCGAGTTGCGGTGGAAATCCACGATTTGAACGTTGGTTTTCAAATTTTTAACTGCGCGAAGGTTATTCTGACAGACGATCTATCAAATATATCCCGATGAATGAAAATCACAAAGATTTAAATCCAGTAATAGAGAGGGAGTAATTGTTCACGATTTCGATCAAATAAAGATTACTTTGCACACCGAACATATCTACTCCTTATATTGAACATGATTAATATCCCGGGAACAAATGTATACTTATATCTGATCATATCTGAGTACATCTAAAGGCCTGTATCCACGATTCTAGAACTTGGTCCAAGTTCTAGTTCCGTGAAATTCATATCTGCTTACATCTGAGTTAAGGGCTGTGTCCACGATGCTAAAACTTGGTCCAAGTTACAGTTTCGAAAAACGTGTAGCCAATCAACTTGCAGCTTTTATGGAATAGCTGTAAGTTGATTGGCTACACGTTTCTCGGAACTAGAACTTGGACCAACGACCTAGCATCGTGGATACAGTCTTTAGATATACTCAGGTATGATCAGATATACAGGGTGTTTCATTAATCTAGCCAGGCGAATATTTCAAATGTTGTTGAGTTTAGAGAAAAATGTTTCAGACAAAAGTTGTAGGGTTCGGAGGGGGACATAAGATGGTACCATTGGTTTGACCTTGAAGAATTATTTGAAGGTCACATAAAGGTCGCACCAATTTTTTTAAATGACATTCCCTATTTTTATTACATATTCTTGTAGCTGACCTCGAGAGCTTTGCAAACCGC
>NW_011967113.1:100955-107162 GCF_000949405.1 Vollenhovia emeryi | reverse complement strand
ACATAAATTACAAAATATCTTGTAAAATATTCATTTTTTATCACCTTACCTTAATACTTTTTTAACAGAGTAATGATACAAATCAACCGGTCTAAAGAAAATACAATTTTGTAACAAGTATACAAAAAATTTTTTTTAACAATTGTGTGTTTTCTTTACACCGGTTAATTTGTATCATTATTCTGTTCAAAAAAGTATTAAGGTAAGATGATAAAAAAATGAATATTTTACAAGATATTTTGTAATTTATGTCAAAATATTGGAACTTTCAAACCTTAATAACTCAAAAAGTTCTCAATAAAAAGATACTTTATTATAGCGTTTTGGAAAGCTCTCGAGGTCAGCTACAAGAATATGTAATAAAAAGTAGGGGATGCCATTTTAAAAAATTGGTGTGATCTTTATGTGACCTTCAAATAATTCTTCAAGGTCAAACCAATGGTACCATCTTGTGTCCCCCTCCGAACCCTACAACTTTTGTTTGAAACATTTTTCTCTAAGCTCAACAGCGTTTGAAATATTCGCCTGGCTAGATTAAAATGAAACACCCTGTATACATTTTTTCCGGGATATTAATCATGTTCAATATAGCTGCAGGTTGATTGGCTGCACGTTTCTCGAAACTAGAACTTGGACCAAATTCTAGCATCGTGGATACAGCCCTTAACTCACAAAGATGTAAGCAGATATGAATTTTGTCCCTAGCCAATCATATACAACATAAATGTGAGTTAACAGAATATAAACAGGGTGTTCAAAAAAAGGTGGAGACCCCTGAATAACTCCGAAAATATATAGGAAAAATGTTTCAGACAAGAGTTTCAGCATCTTATTTTATAAATCACATTTACGTTGTATATGATTGGTTAGGGACAAAATTCATATCCGAGTTGGATATACTCGGATATGATCAGGTACATACATTTTTTCTCGAGATTGAATGTGTTTTTGCATAGCGTCAAGTTGTTAGAAATTGTTCAACACCAAAATCATCAATTTTATGCAGTAACATAAATGTAGTAATTGAAAAGCGTGTTGCGTTTTTTTGCGGAGTTTCCGCATATCCAAGTCCGCTATATCCTGCATACGTGACGAATACAATTCCCTTATCAATCGATCGGCAGATACATCGTAGATACACAAATCACGATTGAGCGATTGTAATTTCCTTTTTAACGGGAACAGAGGGAAGGGGAGCGGGGACGGGCGCAATCAGCTGGCACTGTCGACAGATGGCTTCAAAGGATGCGTGCGGAATTCCCAACCTGTTGAAGCCCCGAAATCCGTTTCCTACGAGTGCGCCCCAACGAGTCGACGACATTCGGATTTCAATCCGATCGACGGTTGGAAGGGAGGGTGTCTAAAGGAGCGAGAGAATTCTTGTCGAGTGGCGGCACGCGGAGATTGAATTTTCGGTTTTCTCGAATCGCCACCGCCGCCGCAGACTCGCTCCCTGCCCCTCCGCCGCGGTTCGCGCGATCCCGATCGCTCGAGTGACCCTCGACCCCTCGAGCCACCCCCTAGCCGCCTCCTTCATCACCGCCGCCGCGCCTCGCGCCTTCGGTCCGTCGCGGTGCATTTAAATCGACTGCTTAAGTTGACTATACACTAATCTCGTAATTCATTTACATATTTAACGCGCGCGTCGTCGGCAAAGTTCGTTGTTCGGGGTGGGAGGAAACAGAAGGGTGTGGCGAAGGAAGCGCAACGAAGGGGGTAATTAGTTATGCATGTATACTTGTCGGCCCATCTCCGTGAAACCCTTAACTTCTTTAATTTAATAACGCGCGAGACGGGGCGGGAATTATCGCGTCGAGCGTGGATAGGACCGAGGTGCCCTTCGCCCTGATTTAAATCTCGGCGGCGAATCGCCGCGGACGCCCATCGGTTCTCGCGAGATAACGATACCGGATCCACGGGGCAAGGAGGGGGAAGGGGGTGGGGCAGAGGGTAGACGCGGGTAGCGCGCGAAGCCGCCCTCGTTAGTCCTTATGCAACTTTGATAACTCCGCGAAGTTGACTCCAGTCGTTACTTGACTGAACAGTATCGATTATCGTCCCGATGTTCTTGTTCCCCGACGATGAAATACGCTCTCCGTTTTCCCACGAGGTGAGGGAAGAGACGACGGAGGGGAAAGGACGAGTTTCTCCCGAGCTCGGGAGGATCGGGACGGCCTCGATCTAGGGCGATGGAAATACAAAATCGCCGTCGCGTCGGCTTCCGGCGGTGCCTCGCGGAGTGGCAAAGGCCGTATAGGTATGCGCACATATATTCCGTATTGGACAGCGTCAGGAAATTAAGCGAGGCGGTCTCAAGGGCGACGTTCGGACCTCAAACTTCGGCCAGGGAACTTTTCTCGGCATTGTGCCTAGATTTATCTCTTCCCGAAGTGTCGAACTGCTTTCGGGCGAAGAGCCGCGGTACCGAGAAATATATTATTGCCGGCCGTGACCGGTGTACAAATGCGATTCGCCTATCAAGATAAAGATAGGAGAAGGATCGAAGGAAGGCGAGTGGATATGGAAATTGTCGGTGATAAATGGTCAATGGACGATAATTGTGATTACCGCAACAGTAATCTGTCGATAATTCAATCGCCTCCTTTTTACACTTATCGTTTATTATTTATATTAACATCTGATAACATATACGTTTCTTCATAGCTTCTGAATTTTTCTTGAGAAGGGGTCGCACGTGACGTTGCACTAACAGATTTATTTAATTCGAGTGCTGTGTGGGAAGAAGAGAGGACAGATTTCTCGACGTTCTACTCGGCGAGATGAGAATCTAAATTATTCACACATTTATTCCCTGCTTGTGCGCTACCTCTACATACTTGCTACTGTATTGGCCAGTGGGATCGTACTTCTTCTTAAGTTGCTCCCAAGTTTCCGGTTTCTGAAATAAAGTGAAAGATCGAATAAGCAATCGCCCGTCTATCTTCGGTAACAAGTTCGCGTAACAGGATTACGTTTATCGAAGTGTCGTTAGTTACATCCATGTAAATATAATAAAGCCGCAAACAGATTTTACTCTCCGAAAATTTTCTCACGTTTTCATCGTTTTCAACACTTTGCGCTGAGAAACGCGCCGAGATAGAACCGTATTGTTTAAGTGTCACTCAAAATAATACTTGCACAACTGAATCAATGGAGAACGGAAAGGAGACATTTTGCGGATGCAATCGAGTTAACAATAGGTCCTTTGCGTAAAGACTGTTTAAGAAACGTTTTAGATGAAAACTTACTTTAATCGGCCGTTTTTCTCAAATGTACTATTTTGTTATACGTACTTTCCGTTCCGATCGATTCAATTATAAAAACACAATGAAATCAATAACTTCAAAGACTCTTACACGCACTGAAAAATATTGAAGTGTTCACTGCGTAAAGTTACGTTTAACATTTTAAGAATCGCTGTAAAACCTATGTAAATGTAATAATAAAGATTTTACTCTCCGAAAGTTTTCTCACTTCCATCGTTTTCAACACTTTGCGCTGAGATAGAGTCGTATTGTTTAAGTGTCACTCAAAATAATACTTGCACAATTAAACCAATGGAGAACGGAAAGGAGACATTTTGCGGTTGCAATCGAGTTAACAATAGATTCTTTACGTAAAGGCCGTTTAAGAAATTTTTTAGATGAAAACTTACTTTAGATAGCCGCTCTTTAAGCGCAAAGTAGCATAAAATCTACTAAAAAATTCGCATTGTGCTTACAACAGTTTTTTCTCAAATGTACTATTTTGTTCCAATCGAATCAATTATAAAAATACAATGAAATCAATAATTTCGAAGTCTCACATGCGCTGAAAAGTATTGAAGTGTTTGCTGCGTAAAGATACGTTTAACGTTTTAAGAATCGCTGTGAAACGCGGCAGAGATTCGAGACGAAGTGACTTGAAACCCCTTTAAAACGATCGGAATGACTGCCCAGTCGGGGGTGAAATCAGTTTTCGAAAGAAGGGCTCGGGTCGAAGGGCCGGCGGATTCACGTCGCCGTTAAATTATTTGGCCGCGGACGCCAAAGTTTTCCGGGCGTGGTTCGCAAACGAATCACGGGGACACCCCTGCCGCCGCCACCCGGGCGGAGAGGGTTAACCCGTCTCTGCGTGAAAGTCAAACTAGTTCCGCGGCATTTAAACCGCCTCGGCGTATCCCCCGAGCGCGCTCCTACTCCCACTGGCATCAACTCATTACGCAGACCTCGCGTTTAATTAGCCCGGTGAAAAGTGACGGGCGTGCGTGCGTGTTAGCCCCGAGCTACGTGTACCTTGTTGACTAGATACCGGACGACCTTCTCGGTGCCCTTCTTTTGCTTCTCGCTGCATTTATCGCAGTCGGTGGCCAGTGCGTCCGGAAGGGTTTCTGAAACCGAAGAGAAAGAGAAAGACTTACAAGGGGAATTCAGATCAGGGACGTGACCGAGTGAAGTCGAGCTGCGTTGCGAAGCGTGCATTGCACTCGGGTTGTAAAATTGTGCAGCTTAGATTCCCCCAAACATTCAAAGCCGTTTCCCTATTTCCTTTTTTTGCACATCTTTCTCCCGAAATATATCGAGCGGACTCCCTTCCTTCTTTTTCGGTAAATATTTCAGTGGACGGATCCTTCCGTAAAATCACTTTTATCGCGACGGAGTTGTTCACGGGTGGAGTTCATAATGACGTATGTTATTTCGCAGGATGTCCCGCAGGATCTGTCCTGGCCCCCTTTTTGCGGTCCCGCGTCATTTGCGCCAGCTGCTCCGGTCAGCTGACCGTACACCCCCGCATATCTCTCGTGAATTTTCTCAGACCGGACTATACATCCTCGGTAACGTATTACCGTCCATCGTACGTTTTATCTCGCGACGGGGGTAGCGCGTTGAGGTAAAAAGAAATTGGAAAAGAAGCGGAGCGATAAAACGTGATTCTAACGGGGAGAAATAAATCGTGACACAGTGACAAGTAATTAATATAATTTGCAGGGAATGTAATCTCCATGCCGAGAGCAAATAATTGGTTTCTAGTTCCGCGCGTTGCGCGTGTAATAGTTCTCCGTACGTGATATTTTTGTGCGAGGAAAACCGTCAGCGTTCGAAATTCTCGCGCTGAAAAAAAAAACAGCTCACGCGTTTCGTTGTTCGCGTCACTAACCGCGACCGTACATGTGTACACGCAAAATGTCTCGCGACCGGGGTACTTTTTGCCGAAATCTCCTCGGCGGCAGCTGCCTGTAGCGTATTATTCATATCTGGAGACGAGGCGATATGCGCGCGCGCACGCGCCTCTCGTGCATATGTAACATCGTTAGCGAAACGACCTCGGATCGCGCATCCTTCGACGAGATGAGACGGGATGCGGTGGCCATTAGTGCCAAGGATGATTCGCCGGCGCATTAGAAAGCGTGTGAAAGATCGTCATCGCTGTCTCATTTCGTCGTGCACGCGCGTTATCGCGTATGCCAAATGCAAGGACATCAGGCATGTTATTACAGACGCTCTTATTTACTTTTTTTCTTCTTTATTTCCACGTCTCCGTTATTGCGTTGCATTGCGAGAATTACGTTCGACTGAAGTGCCGGTGTGTTAACGTTTGGATGAAAACGAGCGGGGATAACAATAGCAATAATCAGTGAAATCTTGAAACGTGCCAAATGCAAGGACGCTCTCATTCGGATTTATTTTTTTTTCTCTTTATTTCTACGTCTTTGTTGTTGCATTACGTTACGAGAATAATGTTTGATTAAAGTGTTAGCGTCTGGCTGAAAACGAGCAAGACGATAAAATTATCATAGTAATAATCAGTAAAATCTTGAAACGTGCCAAATGCAAGAACGCTTTTATTCGAATTATTTTTTTTTCTCTTTGTTTCTACGTCTTTGTTGTTGCATTACGTTACGAAAATAACATTTGATTGAAGTGTTAACGTCCGACTGAAAACAAACAACGAAATTATAATAGCAATAATCAATAAATTCTTGAAACGTGCCAAATGCAAGGACGCTCTCGTTCAGATTTATCATTTTTCTCTTTATTTCTACGTCTTTATTGTTGCATTACGTTACGAGAATAGCGTTTGATTAAAATAGTAGCGTCTGGATGACAACGAACAAGATGACTAAATTATCATAGTAATAATCAGTAAAATTTTGAAACGTGCCAAATGCAAGGACGTTCTCATTCGGATTAATTTTTTTCTCTTCATTTCTACGTCTTTGTTGTTGCG
>NW_011967113.1:87203-98999 GCF_000949405.1 Vollenhovia emeryi | reverse complement strand
TGTTTGATTAAAGTGTTAGCGTCTGGCTGAAAACGAGCAAGATAACGAAATTATCGTAGCAATAATGAGTAAAATCTTGAAAGGTGCCAAATGCAAGGACACGTAACCGCGGACGCTCTTATTCGGATTTACTCTTGTATCTTTATTTCTACGTCTTTGTTGTTGCATTGCGAGAATTATGGTTGACTCAAGTGCCAGCGTTAGCGTTTGGGCGAAAACGAGCGAGATAACGAAATCACAATGGCAATAATTAGTAAAATCTCGAAAGGCTCACCTTTAAGCTCCTTGCCGTCGGGCGTGCAGCTGCCCTTATCCAGCAAGCAGTTTACGTAGTTCTTGAGCAGACGGTCGCTCGCTAAAATCGTGTCCAGGTCAACATTGTCGTACTTGGTCGTATACTTGTCCTCTGCCAAAACCACCGCTACCGCGAGCAGGAACAGAGCCAGGACCTGGAACGGTGCATTAGAAAATTTCTTGAGATACGAAAGAGTATATCCGAAAAGTGTATAATCCCGATGTACATACACTGGACGCGTTTCGCGCCATATACAGTACATATGTATATAAAAGCGTGAGGGCCTGAATGAGGTACGGAAGTCGCGCGCTGCCGTTTGCGGCTCCCGCGGGGATTCCCGGGCTAAAATCCGCAAGACCGATTCGCACACGCAACTTCGTCATAAATACATCGGCCGGCAAAGCGCACAAAGTGTCAGAATTCAGAATGGCCCTCGGCTCGCCGGGGCTAAACGTCGCGCGTGCACGACGTGGCTAAATGTTTGCCGCGCCGAGCCGGCTGCGTTCATAATCACGGGCTGCCGAAACGCAGAATCGCATGCGGGCGTGCGTTTAGCGCGTGATATGAATATCAACAAGCGTATGCGTACGTGTTACGCGTATTATGTACCCGCTCGTGTGTGCGCCCGTGCTCTATGCGAAATTCCTCTGGGCCCGAAATCGAGAATAGAAGTCTGCGCAAGACCCCCTGCAGGCTCACGGAAAACAGGGCAGCGAACCGAGCGTGCATGCACGTTGCACGTTGCACGCCTCATTAGTAGATAAAGACAGAGTGGACGGCCGGTGGCACGCAGCGCGGGTCGGGCCCTGTTTTGAAATCAATTCAATTATACGGAATGTGTCAAACGATTTCTCAAACGCGATTACGTTAAGAGACGCTTTTATCACGTTCCCCGTGGAACATTAAAACACATTTCTACACTGATGGAAAAATATGTAATATTTGAAACTATAATTGCACAGTAAAATAATTATAGTCGGGAATATCATTTTTATAGTAATTATACTATAATATTAGTAATAGCAAACATATAGACACAGTAATGCCAATTATATAAAAAGTTTACTATGACATATAATCCCATACAGCACACAAATGTTGAATCAACGACTCAGAAACGTTCCATTACAACATTGCAATATTACATCAATGTTACGAAATGTAAATTCAACGTTGAAAAGATATTGCAAAAACGTCTAATGGCCGCTGAATTGTGTAATGTCTTGTAAACGTTACAATTCAACATTCAGAGAACATTGTTAAATTATATTAAGTTAACACTGGTCGCGTTTAGCAGAATATTTTTTACAACTGTTGGAAGTGCTGAAATTGAATTATTCCTCTAATCCAATCTTAGCTCAGAAAATTTCTGACCGTTGCAAAAATATTGTACATATATAATATATACATTTCATAATTATAAATTTTTTTAAGTATCTATTTGATTGTCAAAAAATAATAATTTGTTCAAGATTGTTTTAACGTTGCAACAATATAAAGAATTAATGTACAAACATTAACCTAGATTCAACGTAGAAAAGATATTTATACTACAACATTCAACATTGCAACGTTTCAGCAACATTATTTTAACTTTCTGTGCTATATGGGTAAGCTTTTAAGTATTATTTTGTTAAAATATTCAGGTAAATAAATAGTAAATTAGTTAACTATTTTTATATAGTAAATACAATCACAATGACAGTAAATTTAACTACATTTTTATCATCCGCCTTACTAATCACATGGTAAACAAAAGTGAAGTGGTACGGAATGTTCTCACTAGAGGAACGCGCGGTACAAGACTTTCTCGTAAGAAGAAAACCGCATAGAGTGTTATAAATACGGATAAGTTTATACATTCGTGTAAAATTACTTATCTTTTCTTTGAAAGATGCTTTCTTGTACTATTCTTTACGAGTGCAAAGTGATGTAACCAATGAACATAGTGAACGCAATGTATATACAGGGTGTACTAGAACCACCGGATATCCTTTTAATCGCAGATTCGTTAGGAAATTTCAAGACAAAAATTCTAATGCAAAAATGTCGAGGCTATAATAGTTTTCAAGTAATAAGCGAGTACATTTCACCAATGACAGGCCTGAGATTTCGCGCGCTCAGGCACGGCGATATGACAAGTGTTCCTATGAATGTGTCGCCCTTCTTATTTAATTCAAGAAAAAATTTGCACCGTGTTGTAACTTTTAAGTGTTGCAGCTGTCAAAGTGAACGATCAATATCAATTATCATGAAGGTCATTACTATGCCAAAAAAGGCGACATTCATATGAACACTTTTATCACTCGTCATGTCGCCGTGCCTGAGCGCGCGAAATCTCAGGCCTATCATTGGTGAAATGTACTTGCTTATTATTTAAAAACTATTATAGCCTCAATATTTTTGTATTAGAATTTTCGTCTTGAAATTTTCTAAAGAATCTGTTATTAAAAGGATCTCTGGTGGTTATAGTACACCCTGTAAAATAAAAAGCGGGGAATATTATATTATTTCCAATATAAATATATTATTTCCAATATAAATACGATTATTACTACTACATATAGTTATTCGAAATTCTACTTGTGGTTGTTATTGTAATATTTATAGCATACCTTACCAAATTAAAAGCTCGTTTCAATTTATGACAACCATATCATAAGTTGCACGGACCAATATTGTGTCTATGAGAACTATAATACATTGTTAGGTCATCCGTAACTTGTGTAGTTGGAAGAATTATAAAAACGTGATTGGCTCCTAAAATGACTACAAAGTATAGTCAGATTGTGGTAAATGCACCCATTTCTTTCTGTCAGAGTACAGAATAAAAACTAACCGAGTATTCGCGAAATATTCATCGTCTTTTTCGCAGACGATAGATTTTCAGAAATCTCATTAACATAGTAAGTTTGTACTGGTGTCTTATCTGAATTAGTCGTCAACCAGCGCGTTCGAGCTATTATCTGGACGAATATCGCGCGAAAAGAAATTCGAGCGATCAACGTCACGCTGCGAAAAATGAAAAAAAAAGCATCTCGCATATGCACGTGTACATTCGTTCTTTTAGCTTCAAGTCATAAAACGACATTGACTGCTCCAATTTCGAGATATCAGTTTAGCGGCCATGTTACCCAATTTAACCCGGTGGTAGTTGAAATAAATTTTCAACGCGTAAAATAAAAAAAGGAGAAATCGATTGCTCTAAATTGAGAATTAAAAAATTCATTCTGGTCTATTCGAAGCGGAGAAACGAGAAAAAGGAATTTAGCTGTGCGTGCGATATTTAATCTCGGTAAAGTTGACATAAAAGGATCTCGAGCAATTTTTACAAGTCACCGTCACGAGGATTTAATATTCCGTCGCGGACTTGAGCCTTCCTTAAAATTCGCGGTTTAATTCGTCGAAAATGCGAACCGCAACACTTTCGACAAGCTGGTTCAAACTCAAAAGCGAGGGGATCTCTCACCCTCCTCTGAAGACCACGACCAGATGGTTACGCTAGTACATAACGGGTTAATACCGGAGAGTTAGTTAGGATGTTAATTAGTATAGAATGGACCTCTCTCTATCTCTCTACCTCTCTCTCTCTCTTTCTCCGAGGAGGATACCTGCGCAATATACATGCGATACCCACTATACTTTGGCGAAGGTAAAGCGCGCAAAGGGCGGCGACCGAAATGATGTTATCCTGTGGGCTCGCCCAGAGATATTTCGCTCTTTAAGCGAAGAGAACGCAGCGGTATTTAATATACATGGATATAAGACGTCCGATTGGGTTGCGCGTTCATTAAGACTCCCCTGACAAATCGGGAAACTTGACAAGCTAATGCCGTAAGAGTCGTTTAATTTCACTTGATTTATACATATACGTTGAAAAGTTTCGCGATTATTTATAACTGGCATCGGCAAATTACTCGCTTGGCAGCGTGCCTCGTTAAGTAGAAATTAAAACTCGTTTCGGGACAAGACCGGGACAAAGACACGTCGTTCTAGCTAGATGATAGCGTGGGAAGGAAAATAATATTATTAAGCAACAACTAGCACGCCTTCGTAAACGTTACGCAATCGTCACCATTACCACGGACAACATTTCCTGCGACGCCTTTCACTCTCGTAAAGAAATTCTACCTCGTCTCGACCCGAGCCTCGCCCGCGATTTAAGAGCTCGCGCTGCCGGCGCGGTCGCAAAAAAATCCGCGCGCGTTTAGCGGCGGATTAACGGTGAATTTTTGCGAGGACGTACGAGGAGACAGACATTGAATCACCGTAGGAGATCCTTAAACGGTCTCCGAGGTCGTTAACGACGTGAAACAGCCTCGATGCACCGAGAAGAACTTGCACTGCATTATTCACTTTCGGTCTCTCAGGATCGGATTTTCGCTGAATAAAAGGCGGCAATTAACGTCTATGCGATTCCCACGTGGTAGGAAAAAAAAGGAGCGGAATATTTAAAAAGTTGAGAAATCAAGGATTATATAATAAGAGAACGGGGACGTGTATTATTTTAAAATTTAAATGTCTATAATCAAGAGAGATAGATGACATCGAAAAAAAGAACAATATTACTGAATTATTTGAAATTGTCGTTGGCTCAATTCACAGCGCGCGATAGTTTCAGGACGCTTTTAAAAGAGAGGAACGACCGAATCACCCGGTCCGCGTCACGTATCATCGTCATCTTCGCAAAAACGTGATAAAATTACATTCACAAATTAACAAGTTGCCTCCCGAGAATACGAGAGGATACACGGAAGGAGATAAAAAAACGACGAATGGCTAAGCGAAGGATTTCACGAAAGGCTGAGGGAAGGATCTCCGAGGGCGATATACGAGAGGGGCTGCAAGAAGATAATGGGAGGGAGCCGAAAAAGCGAGCGGGAAACGAAAAGAGCGAGCGAGGAAGAAAAGAGTTACGCTTACCTTCATGTTCGAGCAAAGTTACACCACTGATGTCGGCGACAGTGTCGGTCAACTGTTTTATAGCCGGCCGCCGGCTTTAACTGGACCCCGAATTCGTCGAATCGGCCTTACGGCCCTCTCCTCTCCTCTTCTCCCTCCTCAAACCTTTCCACGCAACTACGACGCGAGGAGGACGAAAGGAAAAGACGTGCGTCATAGATATGCAAATATTCGTCTGGCGTTTCTGCAAATCACTCTACGTCGTGTAAATATCACTAGATGAGGGATTCCTCAATTGATTCGAAGCTCATTTCCAAAAACTTGGGCTCAAACCATAATATAACGTATGCCCGACTCTGTCATTAGTTTTGTTTTGCGTCGATCTCTTCTGCGCATCCGTCATTTCTTGGTGGTGCCAATGAGACTTGTACCAAAAACATGGCGGAGTACCACGTGATCGAAAACCGAAAAGATCAAAGGACCGACAGAGAGTGGGCATACTAGTTACACTATGCTCGAACGCTTGACTTTAATCCCATTTGTATTTTGTCGTGAAAGTTTTCGACCCTAGCCGGATATCAGCTGGAAAAAATTACTCCCCGCTTGCCACGGTAATCTCGTTCCCGGGGAATTCCCCGTCGGGTTTCCTCCGGGAGAGTCCCCGGGACCACTTACCGTTTACAAAAATCACGAAACGATGGATTAACGCGAGCCCGCGTCATTGAGAGAATTTTGCGTACGACATTAGATACAGGTAGAAAAAGAGAGAGGATCAGAACGTCAGCGCTTTTGTACGAACGCGCGCTCGTTAGTGGGATTCAGCGGGAATTGCAAAAATAATATTTGGCCGGCGTTAAGTTAACGGGCGGTATGCTCGTACCTCGTTAACTCCGTCGCTGGCCGCGAGCGAATTATTATTGCTTCCGTTTCGGTAGCCGCGCGAAAACAGCGTGACCCGCCGCGCGAGAAAAATCACGAATCCCACGCGGATTAGCGCGTGCGTTGCGCAAACTGCATAAGGATTGCGTGACGGACTGCGCTGCAGACCGATGATGCGTTCTCCCGAAGGTGCGTGTTGCCGGCCGAAACAATTAGCGGCAGAATGCAACGCGAGATTGCGGAATATTTCACCGAAAGCTCACATGCAGGAGTTACGTAACGAAACAACAAAAATAACTATAATTATACGACGATAACAACAATTTAATTAATATAAAATATGGACGTTAAATTAAATCAGTACAGTTTTAGGAATTTAATTTTCGATTTAACTTTTATTAAAATCGAAAATTAAAACTCTCGTTGGCGCGAACTGATCTGGACCCGTACGGCGCATCCCGGACGTGGCTTTTAGCGAATTAACGAAAATTTGCATTCGCTTTGTTAATAGTGAAAAAATTGCATATTAGGTTTCACATTATTTTACTTATTGCGAACGTCGCCATTGACTGAGCCACACACAGGGAAGGCGACGGCAGTTAAAAACAATTCGCAACTTTTACATATGTTGTAATAATTTATATAAGCTTTCAGCTATGCGCGTGCCCTGTTTGTCGCTTAGGATTTTATGACTCGTAATAAATTTATCCGATCGTGCATACAATAGGACATGGAATATTGTATTATTAAATCGAGAGAGGCCGGCCGTGTGCACCTGTTACGGACATCTCCCGCGTAATCCATATTTTACAAACGCAATATCGATAGCCGCCAGCGAGATATTTCCTTTGTTCCGCCTAGAATTAACATCATTAATAAATTGCAGCATCGAGAATGACTAGCAGCGCTTCGGAACGAACTCATGTGCTAAATCGTGTTACTCGCAAAGAACAATCGCGGAGATGACCGTCGCCCGCATGGGCAAAAAAATACTCTATAAAATTTGCAATACCATCAACGGGGCGTAATTACAATGCGCGCAACTGTCAAAACGCTGGAAGCGTTAATCCTATCCTTTTTCATTTTTTAAACGGCGTCGTCTTTGTACAGACGTGATGAAATAGTTAAAGCGCGGTTGAGTGTCTAAATTAATTTTTATTTTACGCGATTACAAGTAAACCACAATATAACTAATAATTATAATGCAAGCAAAATTATTATATTAACAATTCGCATTTCCTGGCAATCTGGAGATCTAATTAACCTAATTGTTTATTATTAATTCATCCGATAGCGTTATTCAAATTAATACATCCCGTACATCCGCGGAACAAACGCGGAAATCAATGTTCGCGCACGCGAAGATGGAATATAATCGTTAAAAGTGGAAAATTATTCGGTGGGATTGAAAACGACGTCGAAACCAACGTGATCATCGGCGGTACCTTTCGACACGTTACGTAAATAAGTGAGATGTCAACTTTAAATACACCGATATCTTGCGGTAACACCGGTATTACATTATTAGCGTTACATTATTGGGCGCTTATATATGTATGAAATCAATTCATAATTTATTGCAGATTTACAGTGACATCAATACATACATTATATTTTACGGGAGAGATGGAATAACGTGTATGCAAATAATGTCGATTTGCAAAGGATACGATTCGCCAATGTTTTCAGCTGCTTCGCGAAAAGAAAAACGAGTTACTTATTCACGCTAATGGTACGAGTAAAAAATCCGCTCCTTTTAAATTCTTAAAGAGAAATCTACCCGCTGAGCGAATGGGTGCTCTATATCATTAATGCTTCGCGATTGTACAAAACATAAACAATTTAGAATTAACAAATTAAAGGTAAAATTAAAGGCAATGTGAGCCGTCACCTGCTCGCCGGTGTTAAATTAAAAGTCTACGTCAATTTTTGTAGAAAAGTATATTATAAATAATAACATTTTAAAAACTAATAATATGACGCATGGTACGATTCGGTCATCGCATGTGACCCTCTTTAGCAATAGTAATAAATAAGCGAAACATGTTGGTTATACACGACGTTAAAACAAGGTACAGAGCAATTATGCTAAGTCATTATATGTAAAATTGGTGAAAGATGAAATAAAACCTTATCTTGTCAGTGTGTTCGAAAGTACGCATGTAGGCTAATCCCATGTGTCATGTCCCATAGTGACCATGTCACTGACTAGCCTACATGCGTACTTTCGAACACACCGACAAGATAGGTTTTATTTCATCTTTCACCAATTTTACATATAATGACTTAGCATAATTGCTCTGTACCTTGTTTTAACGTCGTGTATAACCAACATGTTTCGCTTATTTATTACTATTGCTGAAGAGGGTCACATGCGATGACCGAAACGTACCATGCGTCATATTATTAGTTTTTAAAATGTTATTATTTATAATATACTTTTCTACAAAAATTGACGTAGACTTTTAATTTAACACCGGCGAGCAGGTGACGGCTCACATTGCCTTTAATTTTACCTTTAATTTGTTTTTTTAATTGGAGCCTATTATTTATATCTATCATTTATTTATATTATATTTTATTAATTTAGAATTAATATAAAAATGGTTTAATAATACATCGCCGTTGCGTCATTTTCATAATACAAATTCATTCGGAAAGCCGGTTAAATTGCCCAAGGTTTCCTTGCTGGTTTGCTATATTCATCGGAGAGGATCAAGATGACGAATGATTCCGCTTTTTCGCCTCGTGTATCAAAACTTATGTTAATATTTTCTACGAAAGTGAACTTCATCCTTTTTCAATATTATCATATCAAAAAGGACCTGTGCAAAACGCGTTTTCTTCGCTACGCGCGCGTCGGTATTGGCTGGGTTTAAGGTCACATTAACATCGCGGTTTCTTACGCGACAGCGATGCCGCGCTATCTATTTGACGAGATGAATAAAAGTGGTCCATTAGTTATTGTGTGTGCGAAGCAATAACGCGCGAAAAATAAGCCTCTTGGTCGCGAGATATTTATCGCGCTTTTAGCATAAATTACCGTTAAAAAACATCGATTCTCATCAACGCTAGGTAAAAACGACGTTGCATCACAGAGCAGGCACATCTCCGAATGCACATAGAGGAAAAAAAGAGTAAATAAAAGAAGTACCTAACGGATCGTCGTCATAGTTTATGTATAAAATAATTAGCAAAACAAATTTTTGGTATAATCAAAATAAGATTGATACGAGATAAACATTTGCTACAAAAAAAATTAATTTAATATAATGGAGAGACGGGAAAGCTATTGAGGATACTCGTTGGAACTTCCTCTCTCGAAATTAAAAACTGGCGAAGTCAATATTATTACGCAAATGAGATCGGTATGGCGGAGAGATATCAAAGTATGACGAACGCGTATTAAAACGTGGTAGCCAAGTGCGGAAGTGAAATTAAAGGATAACAGACAATGCAATTGGAAATAGAATGGACGTGGGGGGAAAAACTGCGAGCCCCGCGAGAGGCCGTTCTCCTAAGAAACTCGAGAAAAGTCGTGTAATGGAAGTATCCCCGCGCTTTGTCCATATATTCTCGCGCGACTTGGAATCACCTGGCCGGGCCTCCGTACTTTAGCGGCCGGCTTTTAGACACTTTTAGCACAAACCGAGGGTTTTGAATCCGCGTGCGGAATATTCCATGCGAAATCCAGACGTAACCCGAGAGCCGCGCCCGCCCGCCACTGTGTCCTCGTTCGCTTTGAATTTATTATAACTTCGCACACGGGGCTGTGTACGTATATACGTATGCATATTTCTGTCCGAATACACCCTTCTGCGGCGCGCGCCTCGGGTCATTCCTGCAGAAATTCAATTCGTTATACGCCCCTGTGCCCGTTATTTTATTATGTCCAGACGCCGCAAAAAACCACACTGGGATGCGCAAACTTTTTCCTCGGGAACGACATCCCGAGTATTTCCGGCGTTGCGCGTCTTCTCCCCCCCCCCCTCCCCCTTAACCTTCCTCATCGCTGCAAGCAGCGAAGGAAAAGGCGTCGCCCCTTTTTAATGATTGAGATTTCAATGGCTCTTGAATAACAGATTCAAATTATTAATATTTGGGTGAGCGCGGGGTTTTAGCAAAGCTGCCATCATTATTCATGGCTTCGAGGGAGTCAACAGAACTTTAATTCGAGACCTAACCGCGTCCCCCGAAGTATACAACTATGTTTGCGTCGCAATATCTCCACTCGTGGAGCATGTAGAAGAAAAATGAAAACACTTTTATTATGCAAATTGAACCCAAGCTATCGATTGAGCGCACTTACATAGAAGTTCATCGGATCAGCCGTTGTTGAGATCCAAAAATCTGAGGGCCTGTCAACTCGCGTACTCGCGTAAACTACACGGTCGGTCTCGCGCGCGCGCGGTTCTAGCTACGCTTATACCATAGTATAACTAGTATGCCCACTCTGTCATTTATTTTGTTTTGCATCGATCATTCCTGCGCATCCGCTATTATTTTAGCGGAGCCAATGAGACGGATGTTGTATATATGGTAGAGTGTGGGCGTTTTCCAGCTAGGACACACAAAATTGCACTGTGTTACACCGTGTAAAATTCTTGTTGAAACGGTGAAAGTGTAGGTTTAATTTCTAAAAATTGTACTAGAGGGCATTACGTTAATGGAATAGTACATGTCGCTTAATTCGAACCTTAGCTTAACTCACTTTTTGTCTCTTTTTAAGGGAAACAGAAAGAGATGAAGAATGAATTAAGAAAACTTCCAACAGTTGCAAAATAAACGTTCTGCTGAACGTGATCATTGTAAACTTAGAACCGTTCGTAACCTTAAACTTCAATCAGTGCACAAAGAAAATCGTAAAAAAGCCTGACGCAATAATACGTTATGATTTTCTTTGTGCGTTGAATTACTGAGTTTACCTACGGATTTAAGTTTATATTCAGAACTTAACATAACGCGTTGCGGAAAAGCTTGTGCGGTAGATCTACCTCTAACGTTTTCGAATCTTCGTACATTATTATATTATTTATAGGTTATGTTCGAAAGCAGTAATACCACAATTTAAATATAAAATTTTCTAAATGTTGGTAACACTGGGATATTTTACACGCTTGTGCTTAGCTTTTTACTGTGTCGAGCAGTGTGACACTGTGTCGTAGTTGAAATACTTTGTGTCGGACACTCCCAAGGAGCGCCAATGCACGTATAATGCGCTCTAAATGTGCATTAAAATTCGCATTAAATGCGAATTGTACATGCACATTTAAAGCGCATATTTGTCCCGCATTAAATGTACATTTAATGTACATCAATTAATGCGCATTAAATGTATAATTAATGCGTATTTATCGTGGCAGTGCATTTAAAAAACTACACCTAACGTTCATCGAGGAGCCCAATTGAATAACCAGTTCTGTACTATATTAGAATGCTTACTGCAATGCTTAGAGGTCGGGCAAGAAAACAAATTATAGGTTGCTCAAGTACGTTCGTTTCTTTTTCTGTCTAGACAGAGAAAAAATGGGTGTCTAGCAATCTAATTCTTTTTTTCATGCCCGGCCTTTAAGCATTGCAGTAAACATTTTGCAGTATAGTTCATTGGGGACAACTGAAGCTTCTCCAGCTTATTTATCCTATAGGGGACTTAAGGATCTACACACGCCTCTACACGTTGATGCTTTAAATGTAGAATTAAGAACAAAGATAGTGTGAAA
>NW_011967113.1:77083-86047 GCF_000949405.1 Vollenhovia emeryi | reverse complement strand
CTCCTTGGGCTGTTACACTGTGTCGTCTGTGTAACTTGCTGGCAGTGTTGTGCATAGATGATTTTAAAATTAGCTAGATAAAGATAAGATAAAAATATATAAATTTATCTTAGATAAGATAAAGATGACTTCGTTTTGAATATATCTAGATAAAAGTTAAAATTATATGATTCATCTAGATAATTTTCAGATAATATTTTTAAGACTTCATGTAAACACAGTAGAAAAAGTTATAAAAAAATTATAGAAAAATTTAAATTATAAAGGAGGATATAGAATATATTCAGGTTAAGTTATAATATATGACACACACACACAAATGCATGGTCTACAACGCCATCCATATTTAAATAGTGTAACTGTTAAGTATTTTTATGTGGCCCTAAACCAAATTATCTGTACGTTATCTTAGATAATTTAGTAAAAATAACACTTTCTTTCATCTAAGATGCAGATATAGATAATACTTATTTTTATTATCTATATAAAGATAAGATAACGCTAAAATTTTATCTAGATAATCATCTATATAATTTTATTTAGATAACAGCAAACACTGCTTGCTGGAAAACGCCCTGTATCAGTGTGACAGTGTGACAAGATTTTATAGCAAAACCATGGCGGAATACCACGTGATCGAAACCGAAAAGATCAAAGACACCGACAGAGAGTGGGCATACTAGTTATACTATGCTTATACTTGGCGCGAGACACTACCGTGTCTCGTGATTATGGGATCCAGCGTATGTATCATCGATGTTACTTGAACAATTGGGTCGCGCGACATCGCACGCGGTGTTCTCTCTTTTGCTTCTCTCGCTTTTTTCCTCCTCTATACTCCCTTTTATCTGATATAAATTTATACAGAGAATCTGCTCTCGTATATCCCGAGGAGACTTCACCGCCAAATGGACGCGCGTCCACGCATACATGATGGATTCTGCCTTGCGGAGACAAAGGTTGTCCAAGCACACCTAGTGTTTGGCGCACCGAATGTCTAGTGCAAATTGGCTTGCCACATATAGAGAGAGAGGAAGGAGACAAAGGGGAGACGCATACAATTATCCTAAAATTTCGTCATTTCCTGGCCCAGTCCCGGTCCACCTCGGATTTTCTAAACGGCAAGACATTAGCAGCTCTCGTGCTGTAATCTATTAATTAATAATTGATAATAATATAATTAATAGCAGATTTAATAACGCTAACAAAGACAAATTGCCATTTCCTGATGCGAGGCACGCGAAAAATTTCACTCTTTACGCTATTTACCCTCTTCGCAAACTTATGACGAATTTTTACGATCACGTAAGAAGATATGAGGAAAAAAGAGGCCACGCACGCGCGTTCGTAACATCTCTATACCGCTCACGTCAGCCTTTCTTTACATCGCGCACACATAAGTACGAACTCCGATGTCAAGTACATTATCACATAAGTATGGTGTATATAGATATATATCGGATAAATTGCAGGAAAAAAAACTGCGTGCTCGCTAACGCGTCATTGGTTAATCATAAGTACAGAGTAATAAACCGCATTTTTATCGCGAACGATATAAACGCATAATGCATAAAACATACGCGGGTCGGATGAAAAAGCTTCCCCGCGACTCGCAGGGAGAAAAATGGGAATTTAAAGCGTAAAAATTGTACAAGAAAGAGGTGGCAAATAGATATAAATGAGCGACAATTGGCGAAACTCGAATATTTAATTTCGGAAAAGACGACGAGTCGGCCACACACGCGTCTACGTTTAGTCCGGCGTTGAAGCGAGAGCATTTTACAAATATTTGATCTGCAATCAGAAGGATCACGAGTCGAATTTCCGGCATAAGCGGCGATGATCGCTTTATTGTCGGCGATCGTCCATATGCAGACACATAAGGGAATTGCATTCTCGTTACGTATGCACGGCGCACGGTCGAGCGTTCGGCCCGAGCGCTGTCATTATCGTCGCGATTATGCATATTCAGATAAGCAATCAACACCATTGAGGCAGCGGGCAAGGGTCGCGCAGTCTGAAACGGGGATTTACTCGAAAGCTGCCGGCGGAACGCGTAGAGAAAGGATCCTGAATGTCGCCTTCCTAAAGCCGGCTACAGAGAACGTCGATAGAGAAAAGTGGTTGAAACGGCGATCCAAAGACAGAATGCTGCGGCGCTGAAAAAAAATACGAAAAAATGACCGGGACGAAAAAAATTACAACGTTTAATATTACGAATGGAAAATTCGTATCTTTCGTTCCCTTCTTTTTGGCGACCCGTGGCGATCGCAACTTCCACCGCATATGAATTCTGATCTTTTCAAAGTCCAACACGCGAATCTTTCGATTCCTGAAAACACGTTCCCGGGAGGCGACGGCGACCATAAGGACGTTTAATAACCGGGCCAACATTATCCTGGAAATTGCTTGGCGGCCGCCTGACGCGAGCCAGCCTCGCAATTTCGTCCTCGGCGAAGAACGAGCTACTAAATCCCGAGGAAAAGTGTCCTCGCCGGCGTATCGCCGTCAGTCAGATCGCATAATCGGCGATTTTTTCCCCGGAACGTAAGTAGTAAAGGGCCGCGAGAAGAGAAGACGAGAAGGCGCGAGTGGTCGTAGAGGAGAATGAAATATACACTGTGTCTCAGGTATTCTCGTTAGTTTGGGGAAAAAAGGAGAATTTTTTAAGTGTGAGGAAAATCGTCCAAATCCTTTGACGGAATATTTGTATAATTTGAACAAGAGACGTGAGAAGAAGTTTGAAAGACCCCGGAAGAGTGCGATGTATTTAAAACAAAAATCTAGAAAAATGTGATTTATTTTAACATCGAAATATACAATCACGTTTGAATTGGTAATTAAAAACAAAAGAAATTGGACGAATTGTGCTCCAAAGATCGCGAACAGACAGGAAAAGAAGTTGTTCCTTATCTACCGTTACGCGAATGTCTTAAAATCGTTCTCACTCCGCGCTTACGGAGACATTTAACGTTAAAAATTGCAAGACTGTGAAGTGGAAATTCGCTGAGAAATCTGCGACTGACGCGGGGAGCGTGCGATAGCTCGGGCACCCGGTATAATGTTTTAATTTCGCGGAAAATCTGACGATGTAATTTCTGGAATAGGGCGACGCCCGGCAATTGTTTCAGCCGGCTTTCACCCCCCTCCCCCCGCATTATTCATGAGTCGACCCCTCCTTTTTTCGCCAACAAGAAGAACGGCGGTCCCCCGCTCCGCTTCCACCGGTCTCTCCTCCTTGTCCGATCCTTTTTCCCTTTCCTTCGGAGATGATCATTTTTGTGGAGCCTTCGGTTCATAGGCAATAGTACATTCGGACATTATTAGCCTTTGCATTAACCCCAAGGGGAATCAATAATCCCATCCCTCTTACAATATAATTTTCAATTCTCGATATAAAACCTGAAAGAGTTCGGAATTATATACAAGAACGAAGCACATTGAAAAAGAATGTGTTTTATACACGCAGAGATATATTTTTAACAATTTCAACTGAATTTAACGGAGGCAATAAAAAAAGTTACGAATCTTTTCGCATTTCAATAATCCTCTTTACTAACGGAGTTGCCATAACACTATTCATTTTGTTTCAAGTACCGAGCTTCGGTATGCAATTTCACTCTATTTGCAGATACTTTCATAATGCCCTGTGAATCGTATCAGTTTCCTCTCTTACAATGGCGTGCGCGCGCATAAACGCACAATACTCCGATAAAAGATATATTAATTTACACATTGTTTGCAAACGATGGCCTTGTACCGCGTGTTTACGCGGTACGTACGCAAATCCAAATTAGTCGCGAACCAATTTTAATTGCGCTAATTGTCATAATTTCCACGGGTTCCCGGATTCGCCACCGCGGACGCCGAGGCAGCCACGCGCGGTTGCCGGAAATCGCTGTAATTCGGGACAGGGAGTGCTCGGAGGAGAGAGAATAGCGTTTTCCATCCTCCCGTAGAATTCCATAATGGTATATATCACCTCTCATAATTCCCTGGGTGACTTTATGGCCCTTTTTCCGCGAGACACAATATAAAGCATAAAAATATATGGGCCGATTCATAAATATATATACTATGGAGAAGAGCGTGTTTATGATAATAAAGCGAAATTTATCTTGCGAAAGTGCCTGAACGTATTCAAACTGTTTCTCTCGCAACGATTTTACGACAGATGTCATATTTAATTGTCTTGCCAATCGTCTTACAACAACGGCTGTATTTCACCGAGCTTGCGGGCTCACCATCCGCCATTATTCCTCCGGTGCGTGCAATTTAATTCTATCGTGTATCGCTAACGTTATATCGCACTTTTTGCGTTTTATTTCTATATACCTCATCAAATCTCGGGGGATCCTAAAGAAGCCGAAGAAGCCGCAAAGGATATCGCCTCGAGCCCTCCTTTCCTCCTTCGCATATTTCCATCGGGCAAAGGCCGGATGAAACTCCCGAGGAGGCCCATTTGCTCTGTGCACCGAGTACTTAAATCTCCGTTGCATCTCACTTGCCGAAGGGTTCTATCGCGTCTCACCCCGATTGGCAAGCTTTTATTATCCCTGCGTTTTCCTCACGTTTCTCCTTCGGTTTGGTGAAAAAATTTCTCACGCTATCCTTTTACAAAAGTTGCTAATTATCCACACTGTTACGTTACGTGGTCGTTAATTTGTTATCGGAGATGAACGTCTCTGATTAGTAACTTTGAATGCAATATCGAGTATCGATACTTGCACCCGGCCTGATAAACGAATAACGCTACCGATGTAGAGATTTAAACATTCCCGAATCAGCAGTTACCGTTGGCGAACGGCGTCTACACGCTAATAGACGTTTACGAGCGATCGATCGGCGCGCAGCTTCCTCAGCAGTTGTGACCTCGCCGAGCCGAGGCACTTCGCAACGCGACAAGTTAAATTAATAAGCCGTACATAGTCGAGAGCTCGGGCTTTATTCAGTCGAACGGCGAGAAGACGTCATAGTGCGACGCGTGGCTATTGCAATTCCCGCCAGGCTCTCTCGTTAGCGGTGCAGTTAGCAGCGTGTAGCTTCGCAAACGAGGCGAACCGCAATCCTAAAGCACCACGATTTCTCCCTTCGAGGAGAGCAGGCGAAAGGGCTGACGCGGAAACAGCTCGCACGTTGCGCGCGCCGAGTCCTTTTGGTCCTCTCGCCGCGAGATAATCAGCCCGGAAGAGCGTTCGTCCTTTCATCGCTCGTGTAAACACACGTTAACGCGCCTTTTCCGCACCGATGCGATTTTCTCTTTCGCCATAAACGGCGTTCAATTTCACGAATTAACAGTAATGAACGACGAGACGAAGAACTTCGTCTCGTAACTCTAATCGAATGATTTTTATTAAACTAAATGTCGTACGTTAAATTCAATGTGATTTCTGGGTTCGTCTAAAAAGCAGGCTGAATACCTGAGTGGACCGAGTGCACGATATGTTTGCAACCGCGCGAGTTATGATACAAATTTCTAACAATTTTTTACAATTAACTTTTGAATAAAAAGACTAACAATTACAATTTAAACAATTATTGTTGCAAACCCTACTTTCGAATTTATTTTAACGTCTGTAAAACCTTGTACAAGAAATGAAAGACATTGAAACTATACGCTCTAAATGAGAATGATTTGAATATATTGACTCGGTAATGAGTAAGATATAAAGATCCGATTTTTGACTTTGCAATTGCATTCCCCCCTGTTAAATTGGGACTTTGGAAGGTCATGATTATCTTATCAACTTTTCCTTGGAAAACATTGATTATACATTTTATTGATATATTTTTATTTTTATTCTATTACAATTCAACTAATGTATATTTCTATACAATATAATATAAAAACGTGGAGAAAATTTGTTTTTAATAAAGATCCCGGAAGATCAAGGATCAGAGAAAATACAACGTAAAATACTTTTTTCCAAAATAAAACGATGATAACTCTCATCAAGAGTAATTTTATTCTCAAATATTAATACGTAATCGTGGAGATCTTAACGATTATTTTAATATCATTTTCCTTAAATTGTAAATAATAAATAATGTAAAAGAACAAACATCTCTCTAAATAACTTTAAAATGCTGTTCTAAGTGAGACAAATTTGCAAATAACCAAATAATAAAATAATCATATAGGTTTGAGTTAAAATTGCTACATTTCTCTATAAATTTCCAATTATTAAATATAAATCGTCAGCAAACATTGTACAAATCATAGTACTCATAAATCTTAATAGATAATTATCATCATTTTCAGATGTTACGCGGTGAATCTTAAAGAAATTAAATGGCCGGTGTGATAAATAAAAATTACCTGCAGTCGTTGCCGTTGAAGGCTTCAAAGACTTGGTAAACCTTAAAAAGAAATATTTACATTCTGCATTAGTTATTGAGCAATATTAATCATATAATTTTGCGTAAAGGTTAAGAAATAAGTAGCAAATGAAAATATTACAGCATTCATAGATCTTGGCGATAAATACAGGGTGCGCCGTTAGAATCCGGACAAAAAGTTTTATGCAAAAAGTTGTTTATTTAAGCCAATATACAAAGACACAAAAAATACTGTTATATCTCATTTAAAGGATCCTTGCTGAGAATTTTCATTCTATATAGCCACCCTGCGCCTCTATCACCTGCTCGATCCTCGCCCTAAAGCGCGAGCATGCTGTCTTCAACTGGTCGCGGTTCATGGCCGCGAACTATGCCTCGATAGCGGCCCGGAGGGAGTTGACGTTGGGGTGCCTGGACTTGTTGGCTTGTCTCTCGACTACGCCCCACACGTAGTAGTCCAGAGGGTTTAGGTCGGGACTGTCAGGAGGCCAAAAGTCCTTCGACCAAAACATGTCAATGTTGTCAGAGAGCCAATTTTGGACTAAATGGCTCGTGTGAGCGGGTACACCGTCTTGCTGAAAGATATACGACCTCCTACAAGCTACAGTCTCCATCCACGGCTTTACCACTGTCCTCAGGACCTCCAAATAAACCTCCTTCGTGATCGTTTCACCCTTCTGGAAGAAGTGCGGCGGCATAACATCGCCCTCACTTGAGACGACGCTCAGGACGTGGATATTGGCCGGAAACTTGGTCTTGCCCACCACAGGGACGTCCTCGGAGTTATGGGCGAGCCAACGGTCAATTCTCCGATTCACTTTGGTATCCATGGTGAAAATTTTCTCATCAGAGAAGAATTTAATGCGGCCAGCAGCTTCGTGTTTTAACGAGCACAGAAGCAAATTGCAACAAGCAAGTCTTTTGAGCTTGGCGGCCTCGGAGAGCATCTGGCGGACCTTGAGGACGTAGGAGGTATATCTGAGATCCTCTTGAACGATCCGACGAACGATCGTTTCACTCACCCTCAAGACGGAGGCCAATTTCCGGAGCGAGATCCCCGGGTCTTCCAAAATCATGTCTTGGACTCTTCGGATGAGCTCTGGAGTCCTTGTTGATTTCTCCCTAACTTGTATTTTCCTCGCCGGAGAGGAAGAGTCCTTCTCGGACTCCTCTGAGACTGTGTATCTCTTTGCAACATCGTATACCGTCGATCTTGGGTATCCGAAGAATTTTATAATTTCGGCCGGCGTTCTCTCGGCGCGAAGACTTTCTATAATCGCCGCTCTTCTATTATACTCCACGCTTTGCTTGACGAGCTCGGCCATTTTGAGGTTATAAAAGTCTTTTAGCACCAACTATAACGCCTACCCCTGAATTCTAATATAACGAGAACTTTAAATTCAATTTTGTCCGGATTCTAACGACGCACTCTGTAGAAACATTTTAATTTGAAACAAAGTCCAAAATATATATAAAGCGACATAGAAAAAAATATATACCTTTGTTTAACTTGAAGATACTGCCTCGAGATACTACCTCCTTCGAAATTTGCAGGCAACCTAAATAATAAAATAACTGTATTATTTAACATTCCTACTTTCTAAAATGTTAGACTAATTTAAGTAATGATCAGTCAGTAAATACTATGTAAATCATGGTGTTCATAGATCTCGATGATTACTCATCATCATTTTCAACGTTTGCGTAATAAAGCAAAGTTCCTCTTCAACCAAACCCAAATATTGCATCAAAAGGGAGAATTTTTAAAAGCCAAGACACACTTATTTCACAGAATACAATTTTTTAATTTAAATTATACGCTTGGTAAGATATACTAATTAATTGTATCCTTTTTAGAAACGTCTTCTCAGTCGAAAAAAAAGAAGTTTCTGCGATTGTGACACACAACATTGGCTGCAACTACTTCAAAATAAAAGTATTAATGACAAATAATTGTTCGGTTTTCTTTTATTTGCTACTGAAGGATTGTTATTTTTTAAATGTTTGGAAAAAATAACGGGTTTATGAATTTTTTTAAATGGGAAACCAACGACACTCTCACTCCTCTACGATCGGTTACTCCGAAAGCATTTAAAAGCAATACTGCAAAATTCTTCCGATTTAATGGATTAGGACTTACATTCTGGAAATTGTTTTGTTTATCCGAGTTACCGCTGCAGTAAATAAACGACACGTTCCCGCACAGATAATAAGTTACACGTACATAACATGCCGTGACAATCTTTTACAAAAAATATTATACTGCGAAGACGTTCGATAATTCAGACTACGTCACGATTGTAAAGTATATATTCTGATGCGGCAGATTATCGAGAAAAAACCCAATGACAAAAACCAAATTATATACCACGTGCACCAGCAGGAAGAAAGCACGACCGCGCAAAGACGTTCACAGGCAACGAGTGTGAACGAGTGGCAGCAAGAAGTGAGAGAATTGGTAGATCTCTCAAAATGGCGGGAAGAAACCCGATTCACGGACGTAGGAAGGAGGCACACTCGTATTAGAGATCCTCAAGGAAGAGATGCGCAACCTTAAACGCGACGGGATTGGTTCTGGCCGACTTTGCAAGAATATGGCGGCTCGCGCGGCTCGCTAGTGCGCGG
>NW_011967113.1:49207-76422 GCF_000949405.1 Vollenhovia emeryi | reverse complement strand
TCTATGGGCCCATTTTGATTACGGGCAGTTCGGTCTCCTTATACATTCTCCATGGTTTCTCCATGATCGTGAGATATGGCTCACTAAAGACATCTAGCGAAAAACGCTCAGAATTTTTTACCTCACCCAATATTTTTGAACTGTGGCTGAAATAAAATGCCAGTTTTTATATTAATACGCGAACGCTAACTTACGTTTCTCTCGATTGACAATTGCTAAACAACAGTGAATAAAAGCACAATCGAATACAAGGCGCCAATATTGTTGACCAATGACCATTCGTTTTTTCTCCGCTCGTTACGTCAGAAACTGTGTCAACAACATGGCGTATCGCACCGATCGGACCCGTCCTTTTCACGCGATCGTCCACGTTCCCCCTCCCGGGTAGATACCTCCTTACGACCAAATGTTTCCCAATCCACAGGACAGCGGCGAATTTTTCATGTATGCACGTACATACACACACAAGTCGCAGGGCTCGGTCTCGGCGTTGCATGTATATACGTACTACGTACGAATCGTACGAATAAATGCACGCGCGGTCGGCGCGTGAAGACAGAGATCTCTGTCGGCGCTTTCTCCCCCTAGACAGGGGCGCCTCTCTGCAGTCTCCGCGTGGGAACGATGCGCGAGAGTGCTTAGAGAGGTGCGTGGAGAAGGAGGGCGCGTTCTCGTCGCATCATGCGCGAGTGATCCCGACGCCCCACGTCCGCCAGCTCGCCGTTGCGTCGGATCGGAGCACGTACCGTTGTCATGTACGGCCCGCGCTGTGCGCCTCTCCACCTTTCGCCAGCGCTGCCGCCACGGAGACACGCGGCGGGGCGAGGACTATGAGCGCGTCACCGTCGACCCGTCTAACGTCTGTCACGGCTGTCCTCGAATCGCCGACGTCTCTCGGCTCGCGGCTCGTCGCCGCCGTCGCGTACGCGAGAATGACCTAGGTTCAGCCCCGGCCCGTCCCGAATCGGAAACGCGAGGACGATGACGAGCTGTCCCCGGTACGCGATGCGGAGTCTACGGAGAATGTGCTGCCTACTCTGGCTGGGTCTACCGATGCTCGCGGCCTACCCTGTACCCTCGCCGCTCACTGCTGGTACGTCGCCCACGAGTGTCCTCCCTCGCCGTTATCGAGCGTCGATTGCCCTGTTCCTCCAATTCGATCACATATGCGTTCTGTGGACGGGAAAGTATAAACTGTCCTCCTTGCCTCTCCTTCAAAAGTAGAAATAAACCGGCACTGACAATGTGTTTACGGCTCTAAATGTCGTCAGAGCTAATCGAACTTTGTCTTCTCGTCGCAGATTCGCCACACGCACGTGCTTCCTGGCAATGGGAGCACTATTGGATGCGTTACGCGATCGCTCTGTCGAGCGTCACCGCCACCGCATTGACTCTGGCCGGGTGCCTTTGTTGCCAGAGGCACCGGAGACCCAAGGGATTTCAGGTAGTTAGGCGAGACTTTCTTTTACGTACCCAAGTATAACGTAGAAAAAGCGATGCCACTGTTTTAGAACTCTAACGCCAGTCTTTGCATTTTTTTTTAATTATAGGACAAGGCAGAAAAATGCAATCAGGTAACATTGACGTTGCGGATCCATTATATGTCGCCATATCAATTATTAGAACGAGAATATGAACGAAATCAATGTTTAGCGAAAAACAGATTCTATCTATGTAGATCGCGGTTGACATCTATACACGAATTATTAGGCCTGTATTCCGAATCCTCTTTCATCTATAAAAGCGCCTCTAAAAGTAGCCTGCGGCCAATCAGAGGGCTTGTTAGCCACTTTTGCAGGCGCTTTTATCGATAAAAGAGGATTCAGAATACGGGCCTTGGTTTTCATATGTATTCGTAAATAATGAAACTGTATTTCTTACGTAGATTGCGTTCGACAAGTTCTTACAGATAGAGTCTAGTACAATTAGTACATATAATCATGCATTGTTGTAGATCTGTATCATTTAAAGTAGATAAGTCTCTTTGAGTTTCAAAGAGACGATTCGGTCGTAATTTGTAAAGAGAAAAGTCCTCTAATATAATATAGCAGGTTTTCAACTTCAAAATTTAATCGCGACGATTACACGATCTAACAGTGAATTTTCCACTAAACAGATTTCGCTCCAAGAGCAATGAATTCACGATGAAACCGATAGATGATGCCCATTGATTTAGTAAAAACCCAGCTATCTCATATTAGGAACTTGTCACACAGCACAGAAAGATTGCAGAAATGTTACATTGCAAGATTGCAATATTGCAGCAACGTTGAAATGTCCGCCCTCAGAGAGATTGCAGTGCAACATTATAGCAATGTTACGGTGCAATATTTTTGGAATAATCTGTTGTTGTACATAAGCAAAGAATTTACTAATTACATATGCATCCGGGCCTTTTTCAATACACAGCAAGCTATTGCGAAGCAACCTAAGGAGATTATGTTGCTTCGCAATAGATGGAGATTGCGAGCAACACCGCACTGATCAGGTACTTAATAATTCGCGCATTATTGGTATCAACGAAAATAACATTATAAAATTCTCGTAATTAGAAAAATTTTTTAAATAGAAAATATAGTATTTTTATTATTTTTGAAACATTGCTGCAATATTGCTATCGAAAGTTTGCAATTTTATATCCCTGCAATGTCTCTGCAAGATTGCAACGTTTCTGCATATGTAACTGCAACCATCTGTGCTGTATGGGTATAGTATTTTTATTATTTTTGAAACCATTGCTGTAATATTGCTATCGAAAGTTTGCAATTTTATATCCCTGCAATGTCTCTGCAAGATTGCAACGTTTCTGCAATGTAACTGCAACCATCTGTGCTGTATGGGTTGTCTCATAACCCGTGCAGTACAAAACTTGCAGTTACATTGCAATAACATTGCTACAATATTGCAACATTGCTGTAATGTAGCTGCAATGTAACTGCAAGGTTTGTGCTGTATGGGAATAGGGGACTTTCCTCTATTACATTAGGCACCCTAAATTTTCCCATCCCCCTTTGGACACGTTCATGAGCAGCATGCGTAGTACGTTAGAAATAAATTTTTATGTTTGTATCGCCACGTGCTGCGATTGTGACGAAAACCACCGGCAACCTACCTAAAACGGCGCTGTTGTTATCGTTGTAGGAATTCAAGGATGGCAGTACAGGACAGGAGAGCGCGTTCGATCGGTCCGTCGAGAGACTAGAACTGGATGCCTCCAGGACGTTGGCCGCTTCCGAGAGAGTGCAATTCGAGCCCTTACCCGTGGACTCTATCATGTCTGGAAGTAGAAATACTCCGAAGCACAAAGCGATACCTTTGCCAGCGCCGCGCATCGAAGAGCAGGACACGGATCGCTCTATCTTACAGGAGCCGTGTAGCGAGTGGTTCAACTCGAACGAGCTTTACGTCCCCCGAGAGAAGCTCAAGTATCTCCGAGAAATAGGTCACGGATGGTTCGGGAAAGTCGTCGAGGGTCGGGCGGATCTGGAGCAGTCGAAAGGCACGTCGAAGTCGGGCGGCGTGGTGGTGAGAATCCTCACCGAAGAGGCCACCACCAGGGAGAAAGCTTGGTTCCTCGGCGAGGCCACGCCGTACTTGAAGCTGCGCCACCAAAATGTCCTGGCTCTACTCGGCTTCTGCCTGGAGACCGACCCCTACCTTCTGCTGTTCGAATCGTGCCCGGCTGGCGATTTGAAGGGCTTCCTGCTGTCGAACCGCGACACCAAGTCGAGGGAGGCGCTCGCCAAGGAGAATATTCCGATACGAATCGCGATAGAGATCGCGTCTGGCTTGAAGCACATGCACAGCCACGGTTTCGCGCACACCGATCTCTCTGCGAGGAACTGTTTGGTGGCGCCAGACTTATCGGCCAAGCTAGGCGATTACGGCACCGGTGTTGAAAAGTATCCCGAGGACTATTATATCGTGGGAGACCGTGCGTTACCTATCAGATGGTCCGCACCGGAAAGTCTGAACTGCACGGACACCACCATCGAGACGCAGGAGATCACGTTACAGGCCAACATGTGGAGTTACGCGGTTCTCCTCTGGGAGATCGCCAGCTGGGGAGAGAGGCCCTACAACGAAATGAACGACGAGCAAATCATTCAGATGATCCTGTCCGTGAAGAAGCAATTTACGCCGAACGGCATGCGATTGCTGCAGAATCATCACGCCGGTTGCCCGTCAAATGTGTTCCAAACGATTCGCTTGTGTCTGAACGTCAACGCGAAAGACAGGCCCTCGTTGAACGACGTGAAGCAGATTCTCCTCAACGAGCACACGGTGCATACGGACTTTGAGCACCGATGGGAGAGTCTACGCGCCAACACTTGCAAGCAGCACGTACGCAGCGCCAGCTTACAGGATCTGCGCGGCAGCATCGACTCCGACTACTGGACCCACATTGTGGACGACGCGCAAACAACGGACTCGTTGCGCTCCTCATTCCGCCTCGGACCCGACGAGCAAGTGAGGAACATCCCCCGAATGAAGACCGCCACCATGTTTCAAGAGTCCGGCTCAGAGACGGAGGAGGAGAGCTGGAAGGGTCGAATCGAGCAGGGCGTTTACACCGAGAAGGTCAAACAGAAGTCCAAGTCCGTGACGGACCTCATGGTGCTTGTGCACATCGATCCCGACTCCGACGCGGAGTGGTCGCTGGGGGCACAAACGTCGGAGAAGAACGTGAAGAAGAAACTGTCGGTGACCGGTAGCGACAGCGACCTCAGGCACACCGCGCCCACGGATCAGTTTGACGAGGCGTTGAAGAAGCTGCGCGATCCCCTGCCGAGCAACGCCGCTGGCAAAGTCCGATCCTTGGAAAATCTAGAACGGCCGAAGCTCCTGACTCTGACCATAGATCAGGGCCAGACGCCAATCCTGCGTCTCGCCTTGGACGGCGAGGGGGAGACGCCGGAGAGTCACGAGGGCGCGCAGGATAGTGCGCAGCGCGGCGGCGAGAAGCACGTGTTGAGACTCTTGTCGAAGGGAGACCCGGACCTGCCCCTTCTTCGCTACGTACCTGACCAAATGTCCTCCGCCGAGGAAGCGGAGAGGAAGGCGGATCGCGACAGCGACGATACTGCCGATCGTTTTGTTTCGAACGACGCCGAGACCAACACGGTGGACGTTTTACTATGGAATCACGCGCTAGATTCCGCTCTGGAGCACAAAGTACCGGGCTTCTCGGACGAGGCGGAGTTCAACGAGTACATGGATACGTCGACCGAGCCGAGTAACGCCGGCGCGCCGGAACTGACGGTGACCGCCGTGTCCACGCCAGACGCGCCACAGTTTTCTAACGCCTATTCAATTTATACCGCCGACGATAGCTTTTCTATAGTAGAGAATGCGGAAGTAGAGCAGAAACCATTGCCAAACGACGACGAGGAGGAGGTGGAGGAGGAGGAGGAGGAAGAGAGGAAGCAATTGTCCACGCCGGACGACGAACAGAGCTCCGATTCTGGTTTTCGAGACAAGGAGTCCTGCGAGGAGGAGGAAGCGGTTTGCTCGACGTCTGGCAACCCCCTGTCCTCGGTCAACAGCACCGCGGTCTCCAGATCGTCGTATTCCGAGGAAGAACCATTCCAAATTCTGTTCGAGCTAGACACCATTCTCGATGCGGAATACTACGCCACGCCCGCTGGCCCTGAAAGTATAACGGAGGGTGCGATTTTTACGCCCGACGTCGAGAACAGCGCGTCGCCGTCCAAACGGAGTACTCCTGACTTGGATCACGCTTCTGTTAAAGTTGGCGTCACCAATTCCGACTCGATTGAGACGAGCGACGCGACGGAGAGTCCGCGTCAGGTGAGGCGCGAAAATGTGGCGGAGGAGACGGAGAAGAGAGACGTGACGCCTGAGAAGATACGGGAGGACAAGAGTGACGTTCCGTCGCGTCGCGACTCGGACGCGGAGGCACGCGCCTTAAAATTTGACACCTTTAACGTCCAGCGAGATGAACAGTGCTCGCAGGGAGATTATGAGAACGAGGACGAGGACAGTTCGACGGTGAGCTTGCGCAGCGACAACTCGTACGTGTCGTTCGGTATGGAGGAAGAATTCGTGACGGCGATTCGTAACGAACTCAGGGAAAAGTTGCCTCAGGCCCAAATGCAGATCGTAGAATCCTTGGAGGCGCACGACGACGAGAACCCTTCCATCTCCGACGACGCGTACGACAAGCAGTGGGACGACGAAGACGGCGAGGATTTGCCCGATCAAGTTAGCGGGGGTATAGACATCTCGATCAGGTACGGCCCTGTGAGGATAGATTGTCTAAAGCCTTGTGTCCACGATCCAAAAACTGTATCCAACTTGCAGCTTTTCCATAAAAGGTGCAAGTTCATTGGCTATACATTTCTCGGAACTAGAACTTGGACACAATTCTTGGATCACGAACGCAGGTCTTGACGAAGAACATTAAATAGTGACCTTTTCCCGTTACGTTAGAACAGTATGAACATTTCCTTCCACTGCGTTTAGGTACAACGTGTACGGAACGCCGCTTAGTCCTATTCTAGAGGAGCGAGAGAGCACCGTCACCTCCGAGTCTTTAATGTCCAACTCTAGGGAGACATCCGTCGCTTCGAGAGAATCGGTGCCGTCCGAAGATGTGCTGTTGGTAGACACTCGTACGAACGAGATGATACTGTTGGAGGGACGATTGCAGGACGAAGATCGTGACACGACGAATGGCGATCTGTCCGAGGAGGAGAATTTGGATTACATTTGTTCAATGGCACAACCGTTGGAGAATAAGTCGCGTGTCGTCAAAGCGAGCAGTGGCGCGCCGCTGCCAAGTCCCGAGGAAGAATCCAAATGGCAGCAGCTACCTTCGTCCTTCCCGCTACCTTTACCTCTGCCGTTGCAAGATGATCTAATGTCGACGAGTTTTGTCACCGAACGCGAATGCTGTAGTCAAGATGAAGACGAAGAGGAGGAGGAGGAGGAGGAAGAGGAGGAAGAAGATGAAGATGGAGAAGAAGAGGAAGATGAGGATAATAGTTCTAGTTCTGGTGAATTTGTATGGAAGGTATGTCGCTTGAAAAATATCGTGGCATTAGACATGCTTCTTCGTTGTTCCTTTCTTCTTGGCAAGTCTTAATCAAGATTTACACTCCGTAGAGATACAACGAGCCACATATCGAGCAAATACGAATTAGAAGTACTACGAATAACGACAGGACGAGTACGACGACGAGTGCCGAATTAGAAGAGGAATTGGCTGTCGAGGACGAAGAGGAGGAAGAAGAATTCACACCTTCGGCCTGGAATGCCGCTTTAGCACCGCATCGATCGGCATTGAGGTCTCCAGACAAAACGTTAAAATCAGGGGTAAACCGACAAATATATCGTATGCAAAATCATTCGCGTCCCTATTTCAGTATTAACGGTGTCTTCTTCTTCTCCTCCTTTCAATTGCCGCTAGGATGAGTTGGTAGGTGTGTCGATTACTTAAGTACAGAGCAATGCATGTAATTTTAACATTCCTCTCCCGCGACTCTTTCCCTTGCAGAAATTTAAATTCGAGGTACTTGGCGCACGTACTCTTTTATAAATGTACACTCTAGACGAATGCTAAATGTAGATGTAACTCAAGCATATGCTTGCTTTCCCGTGAGAAACTGTCCGATTGACGATGCGCGATTTGTTCAGGATCAGAAGAAGAGCGTGTGGTTCAAGAAGCAACGCTATCAGTGCGTATACGAGTACCCGAAGGAAACATTACCCGCGGACAGTCAAACGGATACTATTACCAACTCGGAACGAACATCGTACTCTGGTACACTTTTCACGCACAATCGACAAACATTTTGCCTCTCTATTATAAAATATTTCCCAAATGGAAACATTAGAGAGACAAGTGTAACAAGACCAGATGTCCCACACAGCACAGAAAGATTGCAGGAAGATTGCAGAAATGTTACATTGCAAGATTGCAATATTGCAGCAACGTTGCGCAACATTGCTGCAACGTTTCTGGAGGATTGCGGCAACGTTGAAATGTCCGCCCTCAGAGAGATTGTAGTGCAACATTATAGCAATGTTGCGGTGCAATATTTTTGGAATAATCTATTGTTGTTGTACATAAGCAGAGAATTTACTAATTACATATGCATCCGGGCCTTTTTCAATACACAGCAAGCTATTGCGAAGCAACCTAAGGAGATTATGTCGCTTCGCAATAGATGGAGATTGCGAGCAGCACCACACTGATCAAGTACATAATAATTTGCGCATTATTGGTATCAACGAAAATAACATTATAAAATTTTTGAAATAGAAAATATAGTATTTTTATTATTTTCAAACATTGCTGCAATATTGCTATCGAAAGTTTGCAATTTTATATCCCTGCAATGTCTCTGCAAGATTGCAACGTTTCTGCAATGTAACTGCAACCATCTGTGCTGTATGGGGTAAAGGAATAAAAATGACCATTTCTTTATATGTTGCAGATTGGGAAGAAATGATGAATGAGACACGATTAGATCTATATCCTTTAGATTATGACGATGCCAATCACGCTGGTACGTGTTAATTCATCAAGACACGGCTTGTCGCGTATATTTTCGATGCCTGTGTGACGGCGTTTGTTTTCGTTTCAGGAAACGAGGAATTTTTTGTGACCAGTTCGAATCGACCGTTTCAGTTCCAAACTGGTGAAAGTAAGTACGTCAGTCAATTTTTTCCCGGTGCGAACGCGACTTCGTTGTCCGACGATCGGGACGAAACGGACAGCTGCCGACAGGAGCCGCACCAGAACAACGTTGATTTCGCGCAAGAGTACGACCAGTGTCAGCAGCAACAGTTAGGCGAGTTAAGGCACACTAGGGATCGTTTGAAATTAAACTTGGTATCGTCGAATGGTACACCGTCCGCCCCGTTCGTTCCTGCGAGACCATCGCAAGCGGACGACGAGCAATTAGACATTAAAGAGAATCACGAGTCCGAACTTGTAGAGAAAGTCGTCACGCAGGACCAATGTATCGTATCGAGTCCAACGAATGACGATAACGCATTGCCAAAGGTGCCTCACGAAGATGTTCAGGTCGGTCCATCTTCCACAAGAATTTCTCAGTGTGATAGTCAGGAGACGCCGGAGCCCACCGAGAAGTGCAGTGTTTTAGCTCGTGATTAAAATGAGACTAAAGTCTGTAATTTTAGAACGAAGAACAGTTTAGTCCAAGTCCGTCCGAAACAATCTCGTCGTGAAAAATTCGGTGATTCTCTCTGTTAGCGCACGCGATCCGATTATCACCGATGAGATTATTACTACGACACGAATCTCGAACAAATGTATATAAGAAAGACGTAGCGGATATTACTCGAGGCTGTACAAGTCGATCGGTCGTCCAAACGGATCTTGTTAGCGGAGTTGTTATGACTGTTCCGTAGCAAATACAGGGGGAAGAAAAAGCGTGTCAGTACGTAGATAGTCGCGACTTTACATTATCAATAAGGCTTTCTATCCGTATGACGATTTAATCATGTTGGAACGAAGAAGTGACTGCGGAGGGGCTCTGTAAAAAGTGGACATATGAGTATTAATTCTAGACAATCGATTTGTAGGAGCTACATCGAATTACGATGAACAATTCGTTGCGCGTGTAAATAATTATTGTTTATAGTGTAATTGTTAAACGAGCAGTAGTGCCTATATGTAGAACGACACGATTATTTTTGTGACTTCTCTTTAAGAAACTATATAATCGTCTTTCACGTCCTCCGTTTTTCCTTGCCAACGTCGTCATGATATTTCTTGATATTAATTAAACATTATTAACAAATCTGCTCTCTACATTATCCAAGTATTGTATAGCAAAGTATAAGTGGGCTGCTGTCCCACTGTAAGGATTCGTGGCGAAGGAAAAACACATGAAAATACTTGCACGACTAATTTTCTATATGATATATACACGATGTATTGATAGACTTTTACTTTTGTTAGATCTGTGATGAGAAGAATATAGCGCGTATATCGATATGTTTTATATTGGATTTAAGAAACGAGACGAGAGCTCTTGCATTATCGAATGTTTGAGTTGGAAATTCGCGTGTATCGTACTAAAGTGAGGAATTCGTCGAGCCTGTTTGTTTTACTCGAATGCGTGATACGAAAGAAACCAGCGATCATGTTAACGGAAACATTTGCCTTTTCTATGATAACGTAAATATTACATTTATCTTTTATGCTAACCGATAACTTTGTGCGTCTACAGTACATTCGCTTCACGACACCATGTGAAAGTGTGCAATACAAGCAAAGTAACGAGTTAACAGAGTTCAGTATGGCACGTTGCAAAGGATTATTCTCTATATCTAAAATACTCGCGGACGCGCGATGAACGTAGACACGATCGCTAAAGTGCTGTTTTAGAGGAATTTTTACAAGTATTTTGTTTGCAGTAAATGTATCTCGTATAATTGCTCGTCCTGGACACAAAGAGACTGTTGTAACTAAAACGAATCAATGAAACAGTATCGAAATACAAATCTAGTTTAGCGTCGTATGAAAACCGTGTGGGGAATTTGTGCCACTGTCGTTTCACGAGTGCACGCGATATTCAGAGGATTATACAAACAAACCGCTGCTATCGTAGTACCGCGAGTACCGTCACGTCTCTCGCTATTACCACACCTATTCTTACTGATACTGCTTTGTGCTCACTATGACATAAGTTAAAATAGAGAACAATTAATATATTGTTATACAGAAGACAGTTTATTCCATCAGATCCTTCTTTAAATCCCAACGTTCTACATGCAATACTTTTTGTTCAAATATAAGCGCGTTATTGTACAAATATATATACAGATAATAATACTAAAATCTTGGTCTCTAGATCTTCTAGACGACGAATCTACTTCGCATTTACACAGTGATGTGTCCTAATATTTTTATAACTCGCCTCAAAGAGCTTGAATGCGAATAATTTTTCCAGTTTGACGAAAGTTCCACAGGATATTTTACAAATTACGTTGATGATTGCGCCATAGGATAATTAATCCGTCGTGATCTGCGGACGCGAGCAAAGATTCGTCGTAATTAAAGGACAAAGCTAATGCGGGTGTCGCGTGGCCGTGCAGTCGATTAATCCTGGCGGCCTTCCCTTCTCTCGCCGAGTCCAGCAAGTGAACGGCACCATCTTCCGATCCCGTGGCTATCAAGCACGCGCCCATTTGCGGACAGAACGTTGACCTCAAGGGGTAAAGTCTAGAAAAAGGAAAGGATACACGCAAACATACGGTAACTGTATTGTAAGCGGAGACACTAAAGCAGGAAAACGAGAAGCGTGTTTCGCACGATAAAAATACCTATGCTTCACAGGATACTTTCTCCAAAAGTACAAAGAGCCGTGATTGTCTGCGACGCGATATAAGAGCACGGCGTTACACGCGCTGCTCACTAGTAGCGCAGCCCAAGGAGAATCCTTGGACAGCCAGGAGCGCCAGGAGAGACTGGTTACCATCCCGCCGGTTTCCTGCACTCTCTGCAACTTTGTCAACCGTCCAACGCCAGGCTCCAGTCGGAAAGCCACTATAACGCCTCGGTCGTTGCCCGCCCAGATCACCGAGCCGCCGCTGCCCTCGCACGCCAGGGAGAGAATCTAGAAACGTTACCGAACAACTTAGCTGAGCCTGCCTCTCTCTCTCGAACGTCGCTCTTTTTCTCGAGACAAGGAGAAACCGACCTTCCCGCCGATTTTGCAGGAGCCGCCGCGCGTGTATATACCGGTAGATACATTTAAGATCTGGATCAGTCCCTGAGAATTGCCGGCTACTATCAAATTGTTATTAGCGGGTATGAAATTGCAGCACAGAACTTCCGCTCGCTGCTGATCGTCCACCACGCGCAGGCAAGCCGGTTGCGCGTCCGCGCACACCCTCCACAGCCTTATCGTCGCGTCCAGGGAGGAGGAGACGACGAGGTCGTTGCTGGTGCTCCAGTCGAACGCGGTCACGCCGCCGCGATGGCCCTCCAGGAGAGCGAGCACCTTCGGGGATGCGCCGACGACCTCGCATATGGAGAGCGTGCCGTCCAGCGACGCGCAACACAACCTGGACCTGTCGTTGTTGGCAAACTTGAGCATCGTCACGGCCACCTTGTGCTGATCGAAAACATGATGGACCCCGGCAAACGCAAAGTTCTCCGCTGTCGATCTTCGCTGCACGCGCTGGTGCCTCGCCCGGCTCTCCGACGACTCCTCGCTTATCGTGTGGCTGCCCACGCTGTTCTGCTCCAGCCTCTCGCCGTAACGCCGCCGCAGTAATTCCGAGCGCAGCTTCAAGTACCGCGCGCCGATCTCCGGGTCCGTGGAGAACTTCTCCCGCAGCAGCTGATTCCTCCGGCGAATGTACAGCATACCTGCGGGCGAGAGAGAGGACTCGAGTGATCGAGGAGTAACGCGAGTGAACACGTCGAACTTACCCAGACTGGGCAACTTGTTAGCCCGCAGCGTGTTGTACTTGGCGTCGAGCGCGAAGACCTGCTGATGCCATGTAGTAGCCATCTTCCGCGGCGCGCCAGCCTCCGTGTTACCGATTTGTACTTCTGTCATCGACGCGTGTCTCACAGAGGCACTTGGTCGAGAAACGCACGCGGTTCGAGGCGGAACGAGGAGACTGCCCGCAGGAGTCTCCCTTTCGAAATTGAACTTGACAGATCGCGATCTTACTCGAGCGCAACCGCGCTATATTCTGGAGCGAGTCATCTTGCTCTCGCGCCAAACCCTCCTGCCTCTCTCTTCGCTCGTTTCAACGTCGGCCATCGAGAGGCACAACTTCCCTTCCGAGAATACTATTTACACTACTCGACCGATCTTTCCCGTTGACAGTTCCTCCCATCTCGAGGTTACGTCGCTTTAACGTTCAACCTTCGGTCACGTTCGTCCTGCGTTCGTCTCGTGCTTGAATCGACGCAGGCGCGCGCGATGCATCGATCGATCGATCGACTGATTCGGGCGGCCGGCGCGCGCAAACTTGAAAATAGCAGACGCAAGCATTTCGCGTAACCGCCCATACAGCACAGATGGTTGCAGTTACATTGCAGAAACGTTGCAATCTTGCAGAGACATTGCAGGGATATAAAATTGCAAACTTTCAATAGCAATAATGAAAATACTACATTTTCTATTTAAAAAATTTTTCTAATTACGAGAATTTTATAATGTTATTTTCCGTTGATACCAATAATGCGCGAATTATTCAGTACCTGATCAGTGCGGTGTTGCTCGCAATCTCAATCTATTGCGAAGCGACATAACCTCCTTAGGTTGCTTCGCAATAGCTTGCTGTGTATTGAAAAAGGCCCGGATGCATATGTAATTAGTAAATTCTCTGCTTATGTACAACAACAAATTATTCCAAAAATATTGCACTGCAACATTGCTACAATGTTGCACTGCAATCTCTCTGAGGGCGGACATTTCAACGTTGCAGTAATGTTGCGCAACGTTGCTGCAATATTGCAATTTTGCAATGTAACATTTCTGCAATCTTCCTGCAATCGATCTGTGCTGTGTGGGAAAATTGCGAACTTTCGATAGCAATATTTCAGCAATGTTTCAAAAATAATGAAAATACTATATTTTCTATTTAAAAAAATTTTCTAATTACGAGAATTTTATAATGTTATTTTCGTTGATACCAATAATGCGCGAATTATTAAGTACCTGATCAGTGCGGTGTTGCTCGCAATCTCCATCTATTGCGAAGTGACATAACCTCCTTAGGTTGCTTCGCAATAGCTTGTTATGTATTGAAAAAAGCCGGATGTATGTGTAATTGATAAATTCTCTGCTTATGTATAACGACAAATTATTCCAATAATATTGCGCTGCAACATTGCTACAATGTTGCACTGCAATCTCTCTGAGGGCGGACATTTCAACGTTGCTGCAATATTGCAATCTTGCAATGTAACATTTCTGCACCCTAGTAGCACAGTGCATTGACCAAACATTGGTTAAACATTGACCCAATGTTTGGTTGCATTGGGCCAATGTTTAGCAATGCACTGTGCTACTAGGGCAATCTTTCTGTGCTGTGTGGGCGCGTGACTTTTTTTATCTTACATTTCTAAGTAAATCAATAATGGCTCGTGAAGAAATCTTGCAGTGTGATCGGGGAAACGGCGTTAAACGCGGGATACATAATACAAGCACTTGCACCACGGATATGTAAATCGCCAGACTTCTTTAATACATTTATTCTTATATATCCATATTTATACACAGTAGTAGCTATTATTATTATTATGAATCATATAATAGCAATAGTTGAGTAATGCATATATCGTGCATTTCCCCCTCGCTCGGTTAATATTTGACAAAAATACAAAAATTATTAATGTATAATTATATGAGAACAAACGTGCTTAATTCCAAATCTTATCTCTCCCTTTTCTCCTACTCCCGCTCTCTTACTCGCTTTCAGCAACCCTCGCCTCCTCCGTTATATTTTGCATCTTTTCCCATTTACTTTCCATTATACATTACACTTAGTATTATTATTTCTTTTTTTTTCGTCCTAAATTGATTCGAGTATACACGATGAAGTCTGAATCGACTATAAAAACATACACTAAGACAGAAACGGAAAAATTACTCGATTCTCCCGGTCGTTCGTCAATCGCTCCTTCGTTGATACCGGCTGCGTGTACATTCGAACGCGTATTTTCTACTCGCAACAAGTGGCTATCAGTAGTCCACGTTCGCTGGACCACGGCGAAGACAATGTAGTCCGATTTTCTCTCTTTTTTTCTTTCTTCCTCTCGAGAGTTCACTTGAGTACAGATTTACACTTTCCTCCGGAAAAAAAAAGGAAGCTAATCTACATTTGGTCTTCCGATCTTCTCAAAACGCATCCTACTCATACCGCATTTTTAGTATTTATATATTTATATATGTATATATATGCAGTCGCTAACAAGAGTTTACTTACAACTATTTACTTCTCGCTTTTATATCAGCGGTAAAGCTTTGTCGACCGTCAGACTCGTCGGCCCGTTTATGTTCGTGCTTAGAAGAAACATTATTCCTCACGTTTATCGTACACGCAAGTCGTAACAATTCTCACGGAGCACCTTTGTGAAAAAACCGTCTGTGACATACATTTACTTCCTTCGTTCCGTTCGACATATTTGCTCTTTGTTCTCGTCCCTTTTTTCTTTCACTCTCTCTCTCTCTCTCTCTCTCACCGGAGAAATATCTGCGATCACTCATTATTCACAATGCAAAAATGTAAAGTATATCCTCAAAATATGTGTTCCACTGTTGGTCAATATACGTGTATTATCTCGTTCCGATTATTATGTATATAGCTATACAGTTCGCACACATCTCTAATCAGCACGAATAATGCAATATTAACGAATGTGTACACCAGACGGAATCGATAATGGCTTTCTTTCTTTCTTTCTTTTTTTTATTACAATCTCACAATGAAAAAGATACAAATATCGCTGTTACTGCACATACGTCGTTACTATATATGCTTATTCGTCTCGATATAATCGGTCGTGTCAAGTGTCTCTCATCTTCATTCTAATCGTTCGCGATTCAATTGAACAGATTTTTTTCAGCTCGTCTCTACCGCGTGTACTACGAGCAAATGTACGATTGTTTGTTGCAATGGAAAACATCACATATCGCTTCTCTGCGCGCACCACGTGCGAGCGTCGGGTACGCGGGCTACTTTTCGGACCGTGAAAAACTGCAACTTTTGATTTGACAACGTCTCTCGCCACACAACGTTACTTTCCCCCCTCCTCCCCCCAAAAAACTGCAATACAATAAAGATTGAGACTATTACTAATCCGATGGGAATGAGATTCTCTTCTCGAAAAGAACTTTTTTCCTTTTGGTACATCTAGAAGTGCACTAGTATGCCAAATGTTAATCCGTAACGTTTTTAGATATGTCGACACTTTCCAACGAATCTCTAGACAATAATTAAATCGCTCATCTGCTGCAACAGTGGTATAATTCGTCAAAAACAAAGTTTTCCAGAAACAATTAAATGTTTTGAATAGTAAAGATTTTTTAATGCGATACCTCGCGACAGCACATTGTAGAGGAATCAAATTGTTAGCTCTTTGTTCAAAGATCCTGTTGGTTTGTTTTGCAAACAATTCGAAAACGACAATTTTTAATTACGTTGTAGCAAATGAACGAATAAATATGTGATTTTAAACATTAATTTTTATCAACTAAATGATTTGGCATTTAACATGCCGGCCTAAATTAACAAACAATAAAAAGTATAGCAAAGTATTTTACATAAAAGTATGAATTTGAAACGTGATGTAATCTTGTGGCTAATAATTGAGGCGATTCCGATAGAATTAAATGTAAATCGCAATTGGCAATTTTCGGGGAAAAAATAAAAGACCTCCGTTCTGCGAGTTCGGCCGAGTGTGCGGATTTAGCGAGACAAAAGGTAGATAGGTATAAAAATAATAAAAGAGCGCTAATTTTTGCTACATATTTGTGGCATATTTGATTCTTTTTTAGCTACACTTAGAAATAATGCGGGTTGCATATATCGCTCTCCATTAAATCGAGATTATATGCAATAATTTCCGTATAATATGAAATAGACGTATGCGTATTAATAAAGAGTAATAAAAATCAATACTAATCACAACGATGCGTAACGCGTTTAAACCAAATGTATGCGAGTGCACCGATCGTACTTTACGTACGGTCGCTGTGACGAGCAATACCAAAAATAAAAACGCTACAAAACGCAATAATAAATTTATACAAGCGTACGTTCTCACGCGTACACCTTTTATTTTCGCCCTCTTGCGGGAACAGCTCTACGCTACCTCACAAAGATGCACTTTTATTATTTATTAAGCCAGGATTACTTACATACACGAGAAAAAGAAAAGAGAACAATATAAAGACACGCTATTGTCACCCTATAATTAGCAGTCAATATATATTCGAAATTGCACTGTACAAACGGGAGATCCGGTGCGAACCCGATGGATGTTATTCTTCTAGTTTCTTTTCCGGTGTATCACACAAGAAGTCACGGCACTGGCTCCGTCGCGTCGCACGACGTCGCCAGATGAACCTGTTATGAATCCTGTGACGTTATGATCGCGTTATGATCGCGTCATGGAATTCACGAACGACACAGACGATAATCCATCTTCCGCAATCCATCGCGTTATAAACGCTACAATTTCATTTGGCACGAGTGCAATTCACAGTTAGAAGGAATATGCAAATTATTATGTATAAGGTTTGCACGTATACCACCCGCATAAAATGCAAGGAATTACTTTATTGTGATATCGCGCTCTACGCCAGTCTCTCGGAGAAGTTTGCGAGTGTGCTGAACTAAACGAATAAATTAAAGATCAAGTACAAGTGATTGTAGCATACGGCCATGATCAGAAAAGTCGTCCGACCTTTTTCGGAACATTTACATGCATCATTGCATAGATATTCCTTCGTATTATTCTTTTGCACTAATAGTGCGTCTCTGCCACATATTCGTGAGCAAAGCTATAATCTCTCGCATGATGGACCATATATATGTTTCCGGTCATAAAACGTCGGACAACCCTTCTTCAGCCACGACTGTACGCAGGAATCGGTTGTTCATTACCATTGGAAGGAAGCATTCCGGTCAATAATTGCATATACCTATCAATTTTCAAAATTATCCACTCCTCATTCCGCATTGACTCGTGTTATTCCCGAAAACGAAAAAATTAAGTCTCTCGTCTATTCTTTTTATACGTCATTTTTAACTATTGACAACGTCAAAGTCTTTATGTCACACTATCGCGTTTCACAACAGAGGACGACTTGTTATTTCTACTAGCAAGGTTGTTACGTTACTTCGTCCTTCTTTCGTGTCGCGTTCAAAAGTTTGTCTTTTGTTTTTCATTTTCGTATATCTTTTGTTGTTGTTGTTTTTTTAATTGCTACCGGTCCAATAACTAGGACTGTATCCAGGCTTCGCTTGAGCTTTGTTCTGCGAACTTGTGTTGGACCTTTGGTTGCCGCTGTTGCCGCCGTCCTGATGAAGCGGCTGGTGCATCTGATGTGGTATAGTCGGGATGAATAAGTGCGGGGTGCCGTAACCACCGGGCAAGCCAGCGTTTTGACTGCCCGTAAGACCGAACGGCGGTGGCGTGGCCGAGTGGAAAGTTTGTTTTTCGTAAGACTAAAAGGACCGATTGAACGTGTGAACATACGGGCTACTCCGACGGCGGTTAAGGCCTTCACACATAAAATTCCGTAAGGACGTAAAACGTAAGCGTAAGAAAATCAACAGGTTGGATTTGCTGCTGCTTGCGTCATTGCCTTACGTTCTCGACTGTGATTGGTCGATTTTCTTATGCTTACGTTTTACGTCCTTACGAAATTTTATGTGTGAAGGCCTTTAATCTCGAGCTGTGTTACTTACGTTCACTTTGCCAAGAGCGACGTGACTTTTGGCGTACATCGTGGCGCTGATGTCCGTCGCGGAAGAGCCAGCGGTGTTGGTGTTGCCCGTGGAAGTGCCGGTCTTGCCGGTCTGGGTGCCGGTATAACTGCTACCGGCGCCCTTGTACTCCCCGGACGGGCCAGCGGAGGCCAGCGTGTCGTAGCTCGCACCGGCGCCGTAGCCGGAGCCGTAGCTACCCGGCTTGGCGCTGTACGCGCCGCTATTTGTCCCGGCGTTGCCGGCCGTTGCTATTTGCTGCGACACAAATTGACCTTTAGCATCAGCCCCCGTCCACCTCGGGAGAAATTACGAATAGCGTGGCGCACGACTTACCGGATAAATGGCAGGAGTCCCGTACTGAAAGCCTCCCGGCATAATTCCGCTACCGTAAGTAAATGCGTACGCGTATCCCGGAGGAAGAGTAGGATTTATCATCGGCTGCTGATGCTGCGTGGCGGTCTGCAAATCCCATTTGACTTTGAGTTTTTGTACATAGAGTCTCTTTGTTTGTTTCATTCAGCGGCAACTCCAAGCCAGAGGACTCACCTGCTGCGACATAGTGGAAGGAACTGGCGACGCGTTGCTGTCGTTTCTAGCGAACCTGGCGTCGCTAATACTGGTGTAGGCTCCCTGAACCCCTTGGACACCCTGCACGCCCTGCACACCAGATAGGGCGTCGCCTCTGCCACCGCCGAGACTCGTAGCCGGACCGGTCGTCTGATAGCCCAGAGCCGCGTCATAGTAACCAGTAGTTGGCTGCACGTTAGTCAGGAAGGCCAAACACAAAACTACATGCATACACTGTGTACTCCAAATACAAGAGAAGGCTAACTAACGTCTAATCTCTACGCGTACCGAGCTGGGACAAGTAGCATGCGGTTGCTTGGGTCTATTGCTATGTGTAACAAGTACCAGGGTACTCTCATCCAACCGGGAACCATTACTCGCGATAGACCGGGCTACTGATCAGTCGCATTACATACATACAGGTACATTCGCTTCTCCCATTTGCTATCGGCACGCCTCCCCATGTTCGTATAATCGAAAGTATCCGAGTAACATAAACAAGCTAGAGAGTATAGTACAACCTCCATCAACCACTTATATGTAAATATTACCACATGAAAATGTAATGCATATTTCTCATATAATCTCAGATACATGGCATCATTCGTACACAATCAAGTCAAGACAGAGAAGAAGGTAAAGTAAGCCAAGATAGATCGGGGATCGAAACAGTCTCGTGGCTAAAGTACTGTACATCGAATGAGTTCCAGGAATGTCTCTCCCGGTTCTCCTTACCGCCGCGGTAAGACACGTTTGCACGAAGTGGTGTCGAGAGACCGATCTGTCTTTACCAATGTAACTGTTTTATAACGTAACGTCCTACTACAGAAATAAGAGGAGAGAAATGAGAGACGAGTTTACGGTGTTGTCGTGAAGGCATCCATGGCAGTTTGAGACATTTCGGAAAGAATGTTGGAATTACGAGCAGCTACCAAGCAATAAAGAAATTACCTCAGGAATTTTCGTACCAGGTAATAACATAAAATAGAGTAAGCGCGCGCTTCGAAGCAGCGTACACACGTTTGCGACAATAACCAATTCCTTATGCACGCGCTTGATTGCCATCGCACGTTCAACACGACGAATTATTCCGTTTCAGTGTACGTTGCCACGAAAAAGCGTTACTCGGAGAGCGATGCATCTATACTCGAATAAATAGAAGAACGAATGAACTGATCGAGGTCGAGAAGTGACTGACCATGTGCGGTATTCTCTGCTGTACAAGCTGTATGTCCTCGTAGCTGTACACAGGTTGTTGGAAAGCTGCGTAAGGTACACCAGCCTGGCCCATGATGTACTGGTGACTGAGCATCGGCGTCATACTTCCGGCCGCGCCGCCGCCCGTCATGTTGCCGGTGCCGCTGCTACCAGTCACCACTCCGCTCGACGTGCTCTTTGGAACAGCTGAAAACAACACACCTTTTCGTCAGGCCGGTTCATTCGGTACCGAGGCAGTGTGTCCACTAACCGTTGGAATTGGTCACTTTAGTCTGCGAGCTATTGACAGACGTCGAGGTGAGACCCAACGTTGGCGCACTGGTCGTGGCGAGGGAACTGTTCGACGTCGTCGCGCTGCTGTCGTACTGCGAGTCCTTCGTCGCGGTGCTGTTCAACTTGTGATTGTGAGACGCCGCCTGCGGTTGGCTGGCATAACTGCCGTACGGATTCGCGTAAACCTAGAAAAAATTTACGCGTGAACTCACATCGTCAAACTGCGAGAACTATGCTAAGTGATACAGCAAGAATCTGCACTAACAGACTGCGCAGCGCTCTGGTAACCGGAACTTTGCGTTATCGGAGACGTGAACGTCGTGACAGAAGACTGATACTGAGGCTGGTAAGTTTGATACCCCGCATTGCTGTTCGACACCGTATTGGTAGCTTGCGCCGGATATTGCGACGTTGTAGCCGGTACGTATCCGCTCGCGGACGGGTAAACCTATCGAGCAACAATTGTTTTAGCCCTCGTGGACGCTACTTGCATCTCTGGAAGAGAATTTTGACGCCGTCGACGCGGATATACCTGACTGCTAGTGGTGGGTTGGTTGTAACCGGAAGTCGCGGACGCCGACGCGGAAGGAGAAGGCTGGCTGAAGTTCGACGTGTTGGATTGCGGAAACGACGTCGACGAGTTGTAGCTCGCCTGCGAAACCGTCGCCGTCGCCGAGTAGCTACTCGCGTTAGCACCCGACGCATTCTGGAAGCTGGACTGGGACTGGTTATTAGTCGAGTACGCGTTGTAGGTGCTCGGCGTACCACTCGACGGCTGGAAAGACGACTTTTGCGATGGCTGGTAGGTCGTTGTGCCGCCGTACGTCGGCGCATTTCCAGGCGAGACCTGCGACGTGAAGTCTTGCTTGGTTATATCCAAGCTTTGGCCGCTACTGCTTCCACGGGTGAAACTTTGAGAACTAATCGTGTGCTCGTTGGACGCTGGGAGGGTGTCGGTACTCTGCAACTGAAAACATCGTACAATTGTAACGTATACGCGCGGCGAATAACGAGGGAAGTCCTACCATCTGCGAGCTGGCGTTGAAGGGTGTGGTGGAAGTCTGCGTAGTTTCGATGTCGAGTGAATTACTCGTATTGGCAGTGTTTGCAGTACTCGCACCGGAAGTAATGTCCACACCGGCGATCGTGTTGCTCGTCGAGTTGTACTTTTCGTTCGCCGTGCCGTCGAGGGAGCTCGAGTCGCTGCCGAATTCCAGCGCGCCGAATTGCACATCGAGAAAGCCGATTCCGCTGTTCACCGCATCACCGGGCATTTCCACGGCACTCGATGGGATCTTTGACGGTGGAGGTACTCTTGGACGTTGCTTCGTTTGCCTCTGAGGCTGTAAAACGCCAAGCGTGTAGAAGCCACTTCAGATTTCAGGTAGTTTAACGCGACAAGATTAATCGTACGGTTACTTCGACAATTCATCGAGACGTAAACAACTTTGCGATACCTGACTGGACATAGATGACGAAAACGATGTTTGTGCAGCCGCTTTTAAGTTTTCGCTCGTCTGTTGGGTGAGTTGCGTCAGATATTGAGTCTGCGCCGCTGTTAATACGCCACTGATAGCACTCGGTTGCTGCGACAGCTGCATCGTCGGTAAACCCAGCACTTGCTGCTGTTGTTGCTGCTGGGCTTGCTGCTGCTGAGGTTGTATTAAGCTCTGCTGCTGAATCGTAGACATGTCCGACAGTTTTGTTAGGTCCTACAAATTAAAGAAAAACAAAAACAGGAATCGTTAGAACATGGAAAAACTGTATGTGTAAAAGTATTGGTTGACGAAACTTCACCTCCTGCTGCTGAAGCAGCGACAGACTGACCCCCTGACCCGACTGCGTGGATGACATCTCCTGGGGCTTTTGCTCTTCCAGAACGGGCGTAGATTCGAGGATGTTCGCGCTCGGCGTGAAGACCTTAGTGTCAGCCAAGGATCCAGTGTACTCTTCGTTATCCCAGTCTTCTGTAGAGTCCAAATTATTCCAAGCATCTATATATATATTTTACTATATAGATATAGTATGTTTGATATATTAAGTTTGATACATGTACATACAATTGTGTATGCATCTGCACGTATAATATATTCAATCATAACGCTATAATTTCAAGCGCGTGTATAATTGATACAAGTCGATGTGAGAGACGACATGTCGATAATACAATCGCGGTCTAATGGAAGAAACAATTTGGCATCACGCGTCGAGATAAAAATTACCCATTTTTGGCTCCTGAATACTCTGTTGCTGCTCCTCGCTACCTGTCCAGGTCTCAATTGGCCGATTAAAGCCGTGAGCAGCGGAGGTAGACGACGGGTCGTTGCGATTCGCGAATGTCCTTGGGCCGAGACCTCGACCACCGCTACGGCAACCGCGACCTGATCTTCCAGACCCACCCCTGCCTCTTCTGCTGTAGCTGCCGTCACGCATACCGTCTTCCATGTTCCTCTCGTTTTCCTTATTCTCTCGTCCGCGCCCTACCAAGCAATTTCACAAGATTACAATTAACTCGTAATTCATAAAGTAACAAGGCAGGAATCCTCGTACAACTTTGCTGCATTTGTTCAAGAATTAATGAAGAGACAAAATCTTCCCATGTTGTATACGTTCGTTCCCAGGAGATTCGAGCGATTGGATTAATAACAGAATTGAAGAATTGAAGAGGAAGAAAGGATTGAACTCACATCCACGATTGTCATGATTAGCGCGGCCGCGCATACGGGGAGGACCGCCGCCACGTTGATTGCGTCGTTCCTCCCAGTCGCCATTGTCGTCCTGTCCACTCGACTGGTCTGTGGACTGCTTGGAACCGCTGGGCTGACGGGGCTTCTTCTTTTTCACCTCCCATTCTGTTTTCACCCCCTCCAGAAGGTCGTTGACCGCCCGGTCCAAGTCCCCTTCGCTGTCGTGCAGGGCCAGGATTACCTCGTCCTCGGAACGCCGGGTCATGTCCATGACCTGTTTGATGCGTTCCTTCAGAACGGGGTCCTCGCCACCCGCCATTCTGGTGTCGATGATTTGCGCGTTGCGCATTTGATTTGTGTTTTGCTGCATAACAATCGTTACAAACGGCTCCGTTTAGAATATTTCATGTTACAAATGCTGTAATATATATTTTTTTATTTTTATATCCGTTTGTTTTTACAAACATAAACAAAATATGTTTTGTTACAAATAAAATGTCTTCCGTGTTAAAAGTACGTGTTTATTCATTGGAGTCAATGTTTGCGTTTCCATAGATTTGCAATACTACGAAAATTACGAGTCTGTACATGAATAAATAAACAACTCGATGAGTTTCAGCAAGTTTTAGCCTCGATCTCTTCTCCCGCGCTTTACTTTTCGAATGACTAATTGCAGTTAACAGTTTCGAGAGAAAGAATAGTGATTCTTTCCCTCGAAAAAACCTCTGCAGTAGCTGCAGAGATCTTCAACGAACCTGGGCCTTGTCATGCTTGGTCGAGTCTGATGATTTGGTTTGATGATGATCTGATTTGCCGTGTTGTTGTGATTTATTTTTATTGGTGCCTCTACCACCAGAGGACACCAAGGATTTGTTGCTTGAACTCATTGCCAACTAAAATCCCACGCACCTAAGCACTCACCGTATGTACACTCCCTATTTACAGTCTGAAACAGAATGAATTTGCCGTTATGTGTTTGCAGGAGTAATGTTTGCAATCAATCATAGTCGGCAAATCGCGTGCGATCGTTTCAGGGGTGGTTTTTTTTATGGCAAAACCGAGCCACACGCCAAGGTCTACGTGTACAGCTAGCACCTTGCCGTGCAGGGTAAGCCGTTGGGAACAAACTGTGTGCCAAAAACAGAATTGTATTCCGGCGAACGTTCCAAAAATAGCCCTCGGGCTATTCCTTATTCTGCCATCAGCTACCCTTACTGTTCTCCTTACTGTTAAATTCGCGAGTCCACCTGGCTTCTACACAAGCTACGCGTCACAGTCGTACAGAAAATCTGTACACACAGAAGCTAGTTTCTCTTCAGGCTCGTTAATCAATCCGGGCTCAAAGCGGAAGGTGGCACTGGCACGTTTGCGGACGAGAGGCTACGCAAAGCTCATTATTTACAATCTAAACTCGCGTTGAACAAAGACTGGGTACGTTATCCGCCACGCCGAGGTGCAACTTGTGGACACGAGGATCCCCGTGGACGTGGACGGACCGCGCGGTCAGGATAGGCGGCGTCCGACAACGAGCGGAAGCCGCGAGAGATCCGCCCCGAGGACAATGACGAAGGTCGAAAGGAATGTGTCGGCGCTTATCGCCCGACGATTTCGGCGATACGCGGCGCGAACGTCCAGTCGAGTCTAGGAAGCGCGTCGGAGACGCGAACAGCGTTCACGGGTGCTCCGTGCTACAGCTCGGCGGGAAACGCGCCGCGACCACGTCGGCACTTACCGTCGGAATTCACGTCCGGAGATCGAAGTCAGATTCACGTGGCGTCAGCGCGGCGATGCTCCGGAGGGAAAATGAAAGAGAGAAAAAGGGGGGGGGGAGAGCAACGCGCGCCGTCGGGCGCGTCGCCGACCGTTCGCACGCCACGGAGAGGTCCGCGCGTAGGAAACGTAAAGACGGACAGTCGAGGGGGGGAGGGGGAGGGGACGGCGGGCAGGAAGGAGAGCGCGAAGAGGAAAAGCGAGGAAGGCCCAGGCTACGGCGCGACGACGAGAACGGCGACGGGCTGCTACGAGGGGTCGGCTGCGACGGCGAACGACGGTTCTCGCGGCACGAGGACGCACTCTTCAGCGAGCCATGTGCACGGTGGACGCCATTTCTGTTGCACGAGAGAGGAAGGCTTGTCAAGCATCGCCTAGCGGCGGTGCATCAATGGATCCCGAACGGAGGTGGCCTCGGAATGGCCGAGAGGGAGCGAGGAGAGAGAGATATATATATATATATGTATAGAGAGAGAGAGAGAGAGAGATATGCGAGGCGGAGGAGTCTTTTGCGCGTAACTCACGGCTGTCGTGGGCGTCGTGTGACTGCGACGAGGAGCGCGACGGGTAGCGAGAGCGCGCGGGACACACGGCACCTCGGCGCGCGGGGCCGCAACGCGCGAAATACCACGGGAAAAACAAGGAATTTCGGTGAATTCGTACCTGGGTTAGTGCGCTCAAAACGCAGCTCGGTCACGTGACCGCGGGACCCCCCTACCCAGATGCACCACCAGGGCACCCTGCTAGTGCCTAACAGCGCGGCCAGCACTGCTACCACGGCTCTTTATCGGGAGCCTCTCTTTGTGTGTGTACCCCCCGACGCCTCGACAGGCCGGCAATCGAAGCAAACTGAAGGGAACGGTATACGCAAACGCGGCCACGTTTCACCGCCTGCTGTGTGTTCGCGCGGTGGCTCCACGCCTGCGCGCCGATACCGGAAGTAACCAGTATCTAGTGGAAATGGAAACAACGGGAGACGCAAAGGGTGCATTCGTTTATGCAGCTCTTATCGCATCCACTGCGTCTCTCCGATCTGCTAATCACGTGACGTAATTTACCGAACGGACAACTGCATGAACGATTGCTCGGACGTTTGACTCCTCCCCTTTGTTTAGAGGTTAGGTGTTAATTATTTAAATTTGGAGAAAATATTATAACGACCTTAATTATTTAAATTATATCTTTACCCACACAGCACAGAAAGATTGCAGGAAGACTGCAGAAATATATGTTACATTGCAAGATTGCAATATTGCAGCAACGTTGCGCAACATTGCTGCAACGTTTCTAAAGGATTAATTGCAACAACGTTGAAATGTCCGCCCTCAGAGAAATTGCAGTTCAACATTATAGCAATATTGCAGTGTAATATTTTTGGAATAATTTGTTGTTGTACATAAGCAGAGAATTTTCTAATTACATATGCATCCAGGCCTTTTTCAATACACAGCAAGCTATTGCGAAGCAACCTAAGGAGATTTGTCTACGGAGGATTGTATACGGCATGGTGGAAATAACAAGGTGAAGCATTCCCGATGCTGCGCACTCGTTCAATTTTGTAAGCCAATCATCGCGCGACCCATTTTGCAAGGAAAGTAATATGGCTGCTTCCATCAGCGCCTGTCATCCATCACGTCGTTTGATGTTTACGTCCTTTCTTTAAATATTGCATGAAAAAGAAGTGAACAAAGCTACATATGCAATAAGTAGTAAATATAATTAATGTTGAGATATCATAATACTTCATGTGTTTAATAATATGTTTAATAATATAAAGTGGGCGCCTACAAAATGGGTCGTCTTCTGATTGGTTTAACCGTCAAAGCTGCCGCCATTATGCGCAATGCTTCACCTTGTTATTTCCACCATGGTATACGGCGCGTTGCTTGTGTGCGAGCGTGCGCGCGCGCGTGGCCGAACGGATCATCCCCACTCCAAGTTGGAGGGGATGATTGGAGGGGACGTGTGCACATGATTGGAAATGTGAACCGAATATTACCGAATCTCACCGGAAAGAGTCGAAGTCAGACGAGTGATCCCCTTACCGCGATTATCAGTTACCCCTCGTACAAAGGGTCCGTCTATAGAAGTCTATGGTTCAGAGTACAGATTCGAGACACCTTATTGGTTCCGCCATTTTGCGTCAAACCAATCAAACGGAGAATATTTCTTGCCAGACTCTTACTACAGGGACTTTACACTAAGCTAGAGTCCTAATTTATCTATTGGCGCTAAGTATAC
>NW_011967113.1:37243-45861 GCF_000949405.1 Vollenhovia emeryi | reverse complement strand
TTATGATAATAGCGAAATGTAAGATAGAAATCATTCAGAAATATTTCTGAAGCATTTAAAAAATATTTCCGACGCATTTAAAAAATATTTCCGACGCATTTCAGAAATATTTCCGAAGCATTTAAGAGATATTTCTGAAGCATTCAGAAATATTTCAGAAACATTTATGATATCTCAGCTTCGCGGACATTTCATGTATCTGAAACATGTCTGAAATATGCCTGAAATATTTTTTTGAAAGGTTTCATATTTCATTGACAGCTTTTTGAGAGCTTTCTGAAATATTTCGATGCTGTGTGGGGAATGACTCAAACCTTTCTAATTGCATTACAAACGTCTACATACGAAATACAAACGATTGCATATATAGGAGTTATTTAAAAATACGTTTAGGCTGAAATCACTCTGATTGCCTGTTTCTATAAGGCTGAAATCACATGATGCGGAATAGGAGTACAAAATAGAGAATGCGTTATAGAAACAGGCAATCAGAGCTTTGCCGTATCAACGAGTGACGGAAATGTCTGGCTCTGATTGGTTGCTTTTATGACGCACGTTCTATTCCGTACTCCTATTCCGCATCATGTGATTTCAGCCTTAGTCGGCGTCAAGCTTAGAACATATATGTTCTAAGGCGTCAAGTATGAACGAATTGTGTCTTCCTGTGTACGTTTGTGTTAAAAAGTGTAAAATAATTGGAAAGCATCCATTGAATAAGATTTCTAGGAAAAAATTTGATTGGCCGACGCACGACACAGTTTCCTAACATTGCTGCGCATCTAAATAAGCGTTAACCACAGCGTTCGAAGTCGATAGTGGGGAAACAACGGTGCTGCGCTCCGCCTCGACGCCCGGAAGTCGTGAACTGATCCGACTTCCGGCGTCTCTGAAATTCCGTGCGTGCACGGAATGTCACGGAGTTTAGAGTTTCTCGGATAGGTCCTCTACAGGGGGTTATCCACGTCTGCTAGCACCTGTTGTACGATAGTTCCGTGTAAATGCGAGCGACAACGAACATGGACCTGACTTGCCAGAATTCTAGCATAAGTGCTGATTATTTGCTCGGTCAATTGAACACAGCCAGACAAGAGATTAATAATCTGAGGTATACTCTCTCATAAAAATTCTCATCTTAATGTACTAAGTGACATTAATATTTGCCTTTTCTACCGATATACGAGTACATTGATACAATTGCGTATTTTGCCTTTAGTGTAAAATATTTTTGCTGACTATGCGATAATTTGATAAAGAGATCTCAAATTTAATGGCAAACTCCCTCATTTGTATCTGCTGATAAAACTGCAGAATGGCCTAATATTTGTTCGACTTGGTATTTGCAGACAACAAGTGAAAAGCCTGAAGTACATACTCGATAAAGATGTTGACAATATCAAGCGCCTGTTGGAAATGCAAAGGCGCGGGGAAGCTCTTCCGCAGTCCAAGCTAATATCTTCGGAAGAAGCGAAGCCTGGCACGAGTAAAGATCAAGATATTCTAAGATTGAAACCCATCGGCGTCATCTCCACTTGGTTTCCCAATAAGAGAGCAACGCCGAGGCAGCCCGGCGTATGCGGAAAAGTGCCGGGAAAGCTGACACTTTACAATTCTGTGTTTACAAATCCGGATCACGCCTTGCAGGGCTTGCAGGACTTTTCTCATATGTGGTAAAGCGACCACAATTCTTTTACAGTATCAACTTTAATATCGGATGAAACGGTAGATAATCTTTGCTTCTTCTTCCTCCCAAACAGGATTCTATTTCACTTTCATAGAAATGACTCGACGCACACTCGTGCGAAGGTAGCGCCGCCGAGATTGAATGGAGTCAGAACGGGCGTGTTCTCGACGCGTTCTCCGCATCGACCGTGCCCCATTGGCCTCAGCCTGGTGAAGATACTGAAAATCGAAAACTACACCATTTACTTCGAGGGTGTCGACATGGTTAATCAGACCCCCGTTCTAGATATAAAACCGTATATACCGCAGTACGACAGTCCGTTGCATATCGAGAAACTGGGCAGCAGACTGAGAGAGAACAACGTGAATGCTTCGGGCACGTTCCACAACATGGAAGAAACATTCAGCCTGAGCGAGGGCCCATCGGTTGCCTCTTTCAACAATGACACGGACATGAACAATGACGAACAGACCGAGCTCGATGTTTCCAGAGACGAGGAAATAGCTTTGAGACTCCAAGTGGAAGAATTCCAAGCTTATCCGAATCTCAATGGTTACGATATCGCGAGACAGCAATCTTTCCAGTTAGCAGAAGCTCACGCCAATACTTCGTTACAGAATGACATTAACGCGGACGTGCATAGAGGGGCGTATTTTACGCGAAATAGAACACCCGACGCGAGGTCCAGCTTGGATTCGTCTGTCGAGCATAGCGCGACATTGATAGCCGAGTCGCAGACAGACTCTATTAGAGATTTAAATAGTAGATTACACAGAATAGACATAAATCATTCTGATAACGTGGATTCAACGCGTATGGGGAGCGACAACGAAATTAATTACACCGAAAATCAGACCTTGCGCAATTCTAGATTATTAGACGGCGCGGATGGACCGAGCACAGTGTGCGGTACCGACGTAGACCTGGTCAATCGTCACGTGTTGCACGCCAGAGTCGACAATTCCCCCGTAAGAATGGGAATACGCGAGGCGCCCGATGGAGAGGAAGGCCTCGAGTCTCAAACCCTGACGCCCTCGCGCACTCTGCCAGACATTCACGCCGCGACAGCTGTGTCGTCCGGGTCGATAAGCGCGGCGACGGAGAGTAATTTTGCCGAGATACGGGTACCAGACTGGATCGCGCAGCCCCGCACGGCAACGCTGTCCGTCATCTTCAACGAGCGCGCCTTGATGCAATTAAGTGAGATCTTGGACGACAAAGTTGACGAGCAAAAGCAAGCTATAGAAAGTGTACTGAGGGAAGACCCTAGGTCAGTGTACTTGAGACAGAGATGGGGAGGCAATCAGTTCTATACCTTTTTGATACACGACCTGCACATCACATGCCGATTCGACGACGGCCGAGGTGTCGTCACTGTATTCCAAGTCCGGCACGCGGGTCGCACCTGCGATTGTGGCGAGCCTGAATGGCAATGCTTGGGACACTCTCCTTTATCTTAGTCTAATAAATTGGAAAAGAAACAAAGAGAGTATAAATATATTAGAAAGGAGACGGGCGAGAGAGATAAAATTCCATCGTTGTATGTACGTCGTGATTTAGTATAAAAACTAGCGCAATTGTTATTTATTTACTTTTATGTATTTTTAAGTAGAGCACATTTTACTCTTGTGAAATAATTTGACCTTTTCGTAAGAGCTATCCAGAGCTGAGGGCATTTATTACAAGATGAAAGTAACTTTATGAAACGTCTCGTATTTTAAGTGTAACTTTTATGCAAGCGTACGAGTTCCTATATTTTGTTATTACGTGCAATTACAATTTATATCATTTATATTACAAAGGATTTACACGAAGTAAAGACAGCATAAAAAAAAGAATAGACAACGTGTATTTTATGTATTTTACACAAGATTGGGGGTAAAGTACAATACAACATTTTCTTTCTCTACCTATAGATACCCCGAACATGTGTGTGTATTTATTTACGTGTACATTCGTATAGTAAAGTCAGCACCGGCGGAAAATACCCACGGCTCAATAGGATGAAACATGACGTCCAAAATGCCAAAGTCGTTATATGATTCGTGATTACACAATCTTTTCAATGGCACGATTAACGGATTTTGTAAAAGGTCGCTGTAAAAAAAAGTACAAGCGTCACGTGTTACGTGTATAAAAATTATATATATGTGCGATAAGTGCAGAGATAACTTACTTGTATACCATTCCGTGAGACACAATTAGTGCCCTGTCGTCGGCTCCAGAGGCAAACAGAGGGTAGCGTTTGTGAAACGCTACAGCGCGCACGCCAGTTCCATGTAATCGCAATGTTTGATAAGGTTCTTTACTAAAGTCTAAATCGAACCAGAGCATCTTGCGGTCGTATGTTCCTACTAAGACGTTATCACCCCCTAAAAAAAAACATCAGCACAACGACGATTACGGCATGAACGTAATTTATAATGAAATCTATATTATATTATCCAGGTACCCATACAGCACAGATGGTTGCAGTTACATTGCAGAAACGTTGCAATCTTGCAGAGACATTGTAGGGATATAAAATTGCAAACTTTCGATAGCAATGTTGCAGCAATGTTTGAAAAATAATAAAAATACTATATTTTCTATTTTAAAAATTTTTCTAACTACGAGAATTTTATAATGTTATTTTCGTCGATACCAATAATGCGCGAATTATTAAGTACTTGATCAGTGCGCTGTTGCTCGCAATCTCCATCTATTGCGAAGCGACAATCTCCTTAGGTTGCTTTGCAATAGCTTGCTGTGTATTGAAAAAGGCCCGGATGCATATGTAATTAGTAAATTCTCTGCTTATGTACAACGACAAATTATTCCAAAAATATTGCGCTGCAACATTGCTATAATGTTGCACTGCAATCTCTCTGAGGGCGGACATTTCAACGTTGCCGCAATCCTCCAGAAACGTTGCAGCAATGTTGCGCAACGTTGCTGCAATATTGCAATCTTGCAATGTAACATTTCTGCAATCTTTCTGTGCTGTGTGGGTATTAGCTTACCCGGATGAATGTCCATCGTTGATATCCATTGCGAATTGGATAATAATTTTTTAATCATCACCTGTTGCACAAGGTCGTATATTCTCACGTTCCTTTGTGTCTGAAAGTGATAAGATAATCCACATAGAATTGAAATATCAATACCATTGTGTATCTCGAGCGTCAATACTTACCGCAACAAATAAATATGGTCTAATCGGATGGAATAGCACGCATTGTATTAATCCTTTTGACTTGTTAAAGGGTAACTGGGATCTTCGTTTCGACAGTTGATTTATCAAGACCGATCTGTTCTGGCCATCTGGCATGACAGTAGCGAAATAATCTCCTTTCCCGTGCCACGTTACTTGCTTTACAGTTTTAAAATGATTTAGAATTATCCTAATTCCATTGCTCCAGTGCTCACCTTCCGCTTGCTCCCACTGTACCGCACTCTGCACCCTGTCGCTTACTAACAGAAGTACGTCAGTCATATTTGAAAATGATTTTCGTAATGGATCGTAAACGATTAACGCAACAGTTTAATTAATGGTACCTATTATTTCGCTCTGTGGTATTATCTCGAGAAGCTGATCGGTTTTGCTGGCAATATGATTATCCCCGATTCCGGGATTGATTAAAAGCACTTTTTTGTCAGCTGCAACGGCTATCAGCGACATGGCTTGATTTGGACGCCAGGCGACACATCGTATCACGCCACCGCAGGGCACAGTTTTCAAGCATCTGCCTGTACTCACTTCCCATACTGTTGAAGTAATACAATTTGCAATTATACAATTTATTCCACATACAAAATAAATCTTATAATCGCGTAATACATAACTTGACAACTAATATGCAAGTACGTATGGTAACTCACTCTTCAACAACATGTCGTCTCCGCCGGACGCGATGAACTGTCCCTCGGGTTCTGCGGTAATACTTCTGACCATATCAGTGTGCCCTTTGAATACCATAAACATGGTTGTCGGGAATGGTTGCAGGTCCTTTGGACTGGGCAATTGCGGGACCAGGGCCTCAGGCTCTATTGTCAATCTCATCTTCAACGATCTGGAGCACAGGTACAGATCCAAGCACCTCTGGAATCTCTCTTTGACATATCTCGGATATGCAGGTACTTCTCGAAGAGAGCCGTATTTCTGCGGTACAAAATGTAATTTCCTCTTCCACGGGGTCCCCTTCAGCTTATTCCACTCTTTAAGTTCTTTATTGTCGAACAAGTATTCCGGTGGAGGGTTGTAGCTCTCCGCGTGGCCAGGTAAATGTCTCTTCGGCGCTGGAATATGCTTGTGGATCCTGCGCATCTCCTCTGCCTGATCATCGGACTGCCACAGCATGTAAAACTGCGGCCCTTCGTGCTTTTCCCTCTCCTTCTGCATTTCCGCGGTGGACTTGACCCAACCCATCTTGAGGGCGTGTACCAGCTTCGATACCTTCCTAGCCTCGTTCTTGGACGGTAAGAAAGAACGTTTGTGCTCCGGAAACTTACGAAGCGGAGTCTTCATCACCTCGGAGGTAAACCAATCCACCCACGGCTACGATTTACAATACATAAGAATGGTCCAAATATTAAGATACTAAATTAAACAAACTAAATTATCATCAGAAATGCAACTCACCGCGTATTCGTCGAATTGAGCGTCGGGAACTTTCTGCTTTTGAATTCTCACAATCAGGTCTATGTCTGTCTCGTTCAGTACAACATCCCGACCGGTTTGCGGATCTTTTATAGTCCTCCAAAAGTCGGGATCCTCCATTCTTTTCAGAAAGTTATCCAATTCGTCGCCCTTTTCCGGTTTAGGAATCTTCTTGCCTTCCCAATCGTACCCAACATGATCGTATTCGTCGTACCACTTTATCGGTACATTCCCAACTGTGTTGCGAATGTCCTCCTCGTCAGAACTGTCGTACACGTACTCGTCCTCGTCGTTCGTATTGTTAGATATACTCTTAGTGTCTCGTTCGTTACGTGCGTCGTTTTTATTTGCCTCGTCAAAACCTCTGCGATTCTTATCGTGTTCTAATCTGCTAGCCACTGGTTTAATTTCTCTCGATGTTGACGTCTTGCCCTTGAGCCTCAGAGATTCCTTGCTTTTACTCTTACTCTTTAACTTGTCATCTTTCCAACTAGTCGGCGGATCTTGTTCAACTTCTTCACGACTGCTCTCCGACCCAGTGCCCTCCGAGTCGTCATCTTCATTCGAGTCGTCGCCATCCTCATTCGAGTCGTCGCCGTCCTCATCTGAATCGTTACCTTCACTCGAGTCATTTTTATCCTCATCTGAGGTATAGTTATCTTCGTCTGAATCGAATATAACTTGGTCTTTTTCTACCTCTTCGTCCAAACTAGCTATAACAGCGTCCTCTTCCACTTCTTCATCCGTAGCGTCTTCGTCGTCTTCGTCAACATTGATTTGAGTCGTTATCAAATCTTCCGTGTCAGAGCTCTAAGTTGCCAAGAAAACATAACTTTAATACGTTTCGTTGTACTTACGATATGTTGTGTTAACGAATACATCTGTATTTTTTTAATTATATGTAAAACAATAAACAAGAGCACGTGTGGAAACACGTAGCAACAGCAAGTAAATACCTCCGCGTTATCTGGAACGCATACATCCTTCTTAGTCTCGCCTTTATTTCCGCCTTTTTTCGGATTAACATATTTCCTCTTCAAGACTTTCTTCTGCCCCATTTCTCTTTAACGTTAAAGGAAATTTGCAGTTACAGAAAGTTAAGAGTCGCTCACATGTGCTCGTTAAGATCCACGGCGCCACGAAGGATGCTCCATTCAGTGCAGTGGTGGGAGTCGACTGGTCGGGTTTTTGGCGCATGCGTAGAGCAGCCGCTAAGCAGTAACGTATATTAGTATACGTTATTTTGTGTATGTAAATTTTGTGTTACAATACACAAAAATTTTCAATAATTGAAACACCATTGCAACAGCATATTCCTGAGACTAAATCAAGTAAAAAAGTCCTGTACTACTTTTCCCTCCGACAAACAGTTATCGCCGCGAGAGATTATAAGCTAAACATGTAAAAAGTTATAAATTTTCTCTTGAATATCTCAAAAAGTATTAGGCAAATAAAAAAATGTTTCAGACAAAAGTTGTTCATATTAATTAGTAGAATAAGATAGTATAATAAACAATAGGGAGTTTCATTTTAAAAAATGACGGCGATCTCTATATAACCATAACAAATTTATTTTTTCGAAAATTTATTTTACCATTATATAGCCCTTTTAAAGCCGTACAACTTTTGTCTGAAACATTTTTCCGTATCTCTCATATTTGTCGAGATATTTCACCGGTCCGGTACTTTTTCCTCACGCTGTATGTGCGTCATTAGGTTTATATATCTTTACAAATATGTAACTTTTATTTCCTTAAATTCAAAACTTTTTATACGAGTTTTATGTAGAGGCGATCAACGGTACGTACTACACCTTTTTTTTCTCGTATTAGGTACTTTACTGTTACTGTTTTCACCGCACATGCGTGAAAAACGCGGCCCCCGTCTTCCATCAATAGCTGCGTTCGGCATTTTGCATCCGAGGCGTCGTAGTGCTCTTCCTCCTTCTCTATCTCATTCTCCTTTCTCGTTCACTCGAATGCAACTGAATGCAACAGAGCACTCCGACGACTCGCGGATTTGCAATGCCGAAAACTGCTAATGGCTCCATCTTCTCGGTTATTTCTTGTTCTATGGTTATATCAAGCTGATTGACCACGATTCTAGGGAATTTGATCACTAAAGTATCATGATATTCTACCCAGGATGTGTTCGAAAATGGATTTAGTTACTGCCAGTGAAAACAGTATAGTTGGTAGCAATGAAAATTACTGGTGCTGCGTTTTTCGCACGCCAGTAAAGTCAGTAAGGCTGGGTCTACATTGGATGTCGTAAGTCGAATAATGAACTGTGATTGGT